>NW_027394859.1:0-13126 GCF_049309525.1 Garra rufa | reverse complement strand
TCATCAAACGCTATGGGGAACGCCATTGGCGAGCCTCTCTCTGAACATCGTCTACCAACCAATCAGAATGACGGGAGTGACGTCACCTACGTGTTGACGTCAGCGACCAGGAAGTATAAAGCACGATGTCTCTTCTGCAAGCGTATCAGGCCGACCTGCTGAAGGACTTAGACGAAGGTCGGGAGGTTAATGTGTCTGAGATGCGCCGCACAGCAGATCTCGCTCTCCGCGCCACCAAGAAGTCCGCTCGAGCAGTCGGGCGGTCTATGGCAGAGAGGCACTTGTGGCTGACCCTGTCCAATATGAAAGAACGGGACAGGGTCCATCTCATGGACGCCCCACTTCAGTCTTCTGGGCTCTTCAGCGACTCAGTCAATGAGGTCGTTGAGAGACACCAGGAGGCCAAAAGACAAGCGGCGGCGTTCCAAAAATACCTCCCGCGCTGAGTCTATTCCTCTGGGGCTGCTTCGGGAGAGCAGTCCCAGCCGTGTGCCAGCTCCTCATACAGGGAGATACAAAAGAGGAGCGTTGCATCCCGTGCCCCTCCGGAAAAACCTAGAGGGCAACGCTCCAGGCCGGGGTCCTCCAAGACTAAGCCCGATCTGATGGTCGTGCTTCAGCCGAGGAGGTCCCAGGCTAAACGGCCCTGACAACCACGGTTCAGGGCCGATGAGGGTAGCCCCTCTCGAGGTGGAGCGGTTCTCACCACGGTTCATGGTGCCCGTTCTTCTTCGAGGCCCTCAGGAGGCCGGTCAGCTAACCCTGCCAATGTTCCAGGGTGCGACAACCTCAGCAGGTTCTTCTAGTCTCTCCGCCCGAGGAGCTAGAAGGTTCGCCACCCCTACGGGGGTCCTCAGAGAAATTAGTTCAGGTGTTTCCTGCCAGCGTGCTGTCACAGGATACCGAATTAGTACCTTTGATAACATCAAAGACCAGTCTCGAGAGGCTGGTCCCCTTAGTAGACTTTCTGGCAGCGTGGAAACTACTGCCAAATGTATCTACATGGGTCCTGCGTACTGTAGAGAAAGGTTATCACATCCAATTTGGCGCTCCGCTGCCACCTTTTGAAGGGGTCTTTCCTACTCTGGTGAGCCCCGAGCAGGGTCTGATCATGGAGCAAGAAGTAAAAACTCTTCTAAGGAAGGAGGCCATCGAGGTGGCCCCTCCTCTAGACAGGGAAGCCGGGTTCTACAGCCGGTACTTCATTGTTCCGAAGAAGGATGGAGGGCTGAGGCCCATCTTAGATCTCAGACGGTTGAACCGCTCAGTCAAGAAACTGAAGTTCAAAATGCTAACTGTCAGACAAGTTGTGTCTCAAATCAGATCCGAGGACTGGTTCGTCACAATAGATCTCAAAGATGCGTATTTTCTAGGGCTGTCAAAAATAACGCGTTAACGGCGTTAATTATTTTGTTGTCGTTAATTACATCAAATTTTTTAACGCATTTCACGCATGCGCAGAGTGACAAATTATTTGTCAGGAAAGTGGTTGGGGAGCTAGAGGCGAGATGGAGCAAGGTGAGCCTATGGACGGATTCAAATATAAAAAGAATGATGATGGTACAGTTAACAAGTAGGCCTACAAGCCTGGGCGACAGCCCCTCTGCAACTGGAGTGGTTATAGCCAAGCTTAGGCCCGGTTCTACTGGGGTAGACGGTGCTATATACCCTCAAACGAAAGCAAACCAATTGAAGATCTGGCAAACAATCCAGCGTTGTTCATCTCCTGACTAAGTGTAGACGCGATGTAAATAAAAGATTCATTGTGTAGTTTAGAAAGCTTTATTGATTATAACGGAACGTTGTGAGATCTCTATGAACTAAGATTTGTGACGCTTTTAGTGATAATAAAGGGAGCGCGCTTTGCACTTTCCATGCCATAATCAATTCAGAATTTGTTTGAAACTTTCGTTTTTCTTATGTTTTGGGAATTAAATCTGCATAGTTGTGCTGGGTTCATTCTCGAAAGAGCGGTGACTGACACAGTGACAGAGTGGAGAGTGGAAGATACATAAAGCCGCTTTGCAGGTCATCGAGGCACCAGCTCAATCATTTGCATTTTTTCAGTGGAAGCAATTTAAAATTATCCGTCATTTTTGCTCACAAAGGAAAAAGTAATACACCAAAAAACGTTGCAGTGTTTTTATAAAATAAAGAAAACAAAAATGATGCGCTTTCTGTCGTCTCGTTCTTGTACAGGAGTGCTTAACAAAAATAAAGCTAAATGCATGCCTCACAGACATGATAAACATATCTATAGAAAGTTTTAAATTATTACTTAACGAAATAAAACAAATCGAAAACAAAAACTTGTTTAATATGTAATTCTTAACGATAAATTTCTCTCTCAAGGCGCGTCCAAAAATGAGATTGCAGGATCTTTGCGACATTGACTCACATTGACTCACATTGAATACACTTTATTAATTAATAATTCAGATATGTCCTTACTCTTTCCCCGACACATTTATTATTTATTTTTGCCGGTATTTTGTGGCAAGTTTCAGCCTACTGCGTGCGATTGAACGCGGATCTCTTCCAGTTGCGCCATCCGAGCCGTTGTCGAAAGTAAAAGCGAAAGTCTCGTGTTGTTTCCACCAGCGCGACATAATTGATGGATGTCTAAAATATAAAAAATAAGGAGTAGCCTAAAACAGGCCCAATGCGGGCCCTGGCATAATATGAAAATGTGAAAATTATGTATCTGTGTCCTGTTATTTATATTTTGGTATGCATTTCAGAAAAAAAAATGGTTAGGATTCAGGCGTCGTTGCAAATAGTGATTAATCATGATTAATCCACTGAAAAGTCTGATTAATCTGATTAAAAATTTTAATCATTTGACAGCCCTAGTATTTTCATGTCTCCATCCTTCCCCTACACAGGAAGTTCCTGAGATTCGCTTTCAGGGGCAAAGCTTATCAATACAGGGTTCTTCCTTTCGGCCTAGCACTATCTCCCCGAACTTTCACGAAGTGTGTGGATGCTGCACTGGCTCCACTGAGACTCCAGGGCATTCGCATACTAAATTACATAGACGACTGGCTGATCCTAGCCAGTTCAGAACAACTAGCGGTTCAACATCGAGATGTTGTTCTCGCGCATATGGAAAAGTTAGGGTTGAGACTCAACGCCAAGAAGAGTGTGCTGTCTCCATTACAGAGAACCACTTATCTAGGTGTAATTTGGGATTCGACCACGATGCAGGCACGAATGTCACCTGCTCGAATAGAGTCGATCCTTACTGCAGTCAATGCGGTCACTGTCAAACAGTTCCAAGTACTGTTAGGTCTTATGGCAGCAGCAGCCAACGTGATACCTCTTGGTCTACTGCACATGAGGCCACTACAGTGGTGGCTCAAAACCAAAGGATTTTCCCCGAGGGGGAACCCATTTCGCATGATCAAGGTCACGCGGCGATGCCTACGCGCCTTGGACATGTGGAAGAAACCATGGTTTCTATCTCAAGGTCCGGTCTTGGGAGCACCTTGTCACCGTGTCACACTAGCGACAGATGCGTCCCTCACCGGCTGGGGGGCGGTCATGAGTGGCCGCTCAGCCCAAGGCCTGTGGAGCAGCCACCATCTCTGTTGGCACATAAACTGCCTAGAATTGCTGGCTGTATTCCAGGCACTGAAACACTTTCTCTCAGATTTAAGAGACCGTCACGTGCTGGTCCGCACCGACAACATGGTGGTAGTGTATTACATAAACCACCAGGGGGCTATGCGCTCACGCCCCTTATACAAGCTGGCGTACCATATCCTCCTGTGGTCACAGGGAAAATTCCGCTCGCTCAGAGCTGTTCACGTCCCTGGACATCTCAATGTGAGAGCAGACGTCCTGTCGAGGCAGGGGCCGAGGCCCGGGGACTGGATGCTCCATCCAGAGGTGGTGCAACATATTTGGAGAATATTTGGCCAGGCTCAAGTGGACCTCTTTGCGACTCGAGAGACATCGCAATGTCCCCTCTGGTTCTCCCTAGTACCTCCAGCTCCTCTGGGTCTGGACGCAATGGTACAGACATGGCCGAGGCTACGTCGGTACGCCTTTCCCCCGATCGCTCTGCTCCCCGGAGTTCTGGAAAGAGTACGCCGGTACAAAGTAGGGCTGCTGCTAGTAGCCCCGTACTGGCCGGCCCGAGTATGGTTCTCGGATATAATTGCCCTCCTAGACGGCTCTCAATGGGAGATTCCAGTCAGGAAGGATCTTCTCTCTCAGGCCGGGGGCGTGATATGCCACCCCCGTCCGGAGATATGGAAACTATGGGTGTGGCCCCTGAAAGGGCACAGCTCATAGAAGCTGGTCTCTCAACTGAAGTTGCAGAGACCATCCTACAATCCAGAGCTCCCTCCACAAGGAAACTCTATGGCCTCAGATGGAAGCTATTCACTACATGGTGTAATCAACACAATTTAGACCCAGTTCACTGCCCGATTGGTACAGTTCTGGAGTTTTTACAGTCACGCTTCTCTGCAGGGTTAACCCACTCCACCTTGAAGGTTACGTGGTGGCATTATCGGCCTACCATGCCCCTCTCAGTGGCCTCTCAGTAGGCAAGAACCCTCTGGTCATAAGATTCCTTCGCGGTGCACTCAGGATGAGGCCTCGAGTGAGAACCCGAGTCCCTGCATGGGATCTTGCGGTGGTGCTCGAAGCCCTCTGTAAGCCACCATTCGAGCCTTTAGAGGAGATTTCTGATCGCTGTCTTACTATTAAAACTGCGCTACTACTCGCGTTAACATCATTAAAGAGAGTAGGAGACCTTCAGGCCCTTTCTGTGGCCCCTTCATACTTGGACTTTGCGCCTGGTCTGGCCAAAGCCTTCCTGTACCCAAGAGCTGGGTATGTTCCGAAGGTTCCGACAGCAACACCACAGCCGGTGACTCTCCAGGCCTTCTATCCTCCTCCATTCGTGGAGCCCGATCATAGGAAGTATAATTGTATGTGTCCAGTGCGAGCACTGGACATGTATGTCCACAAAGCTGCCATGTGGCGAAAAACAGAGCAACTTTTGGTTTGTTACGGCCCCCCTAAGAGGGGGTGCCCCGCTTCAAAACCTACCATCAGTAGATGGATTGTAGATGCCATCACTACTGCATACGAGTCCTCTGGCTTGCCATCACCCTTGGGGGTCAAGGCTCACTCTACTCGAGACCTAGCTGCCTCTAAAGCTCTGACAGCAGGTATCCCTATACAGGATATCTGCAGTGCTGCGGGTTGGTCCTCACCTCTTACATTCATCAGGTTCTATGAATTAGACCTTAGAGCCGCTCCAGGCTCCTCTGTTCTTGGGTAATAGCAGAGTACTCACCTCGGGTGCCTGGGGGCCAAGGCGTATATATAGTCCGTCTTGTCCTGGTAGGAGACCAGACAAAGGACTACCATCTCCTCGCGTGCCTGAGGGCCGAGGAGCGTTTTTCTCCCTCTTGCGCTGGTTGGTGACCAGACAGAGGTCTATTACCCTATCCTCGTGGGTCTGAGGGCTGAGGTATATATATTTATATTCCCTCTTGAATCTGGCAACAGAAGGTTTCTCAGACAGAGATGTAATTCATTGTCCTGGCAGTGTACCAGACACTCTTTGTGTCCCTCTGGACTACCGTCTCCTCGTGTGCCCGAGGGCCGAGGATTATTCTCCCTCTGGTTCTGGTAGATGACCAGACCAAGGATTAATTTCTCCCTCTTGTTCTGGTAGAGACCAGACAAAGGAGTACTTTATTCTCCTCGTGCGCCTGAGGGCCGAGGGCTATTCTCCCTCTGGTTCTGGTAGATGACCAGACCAAGGATTATTCTTCCCTCTTGTTCTGGTAGAGACCAGACAAAGGACTACCTTCTCCTCGTGTGCCTGAGGGCCGAGGAATACTTCTCCCTCTGGTTCTGGTAGATGACCAGACCAAGGATTAATTTCTCCCTCTTGTTCTGGTAGAAGACCAGACAAAGGACTAATTTCTCCTCGTGTGCCCGAGGGCCGAGAAATACCTCTCCCTCTGGTAGATGACCAGACCAAGGATTAATTTCTCCCTCTTGTTCTGGTAGAGACCAGACAAAGGAGTACTTTATTCTCCTCATGCGCCCGAGGGCCGAGGGTTATCCTCCCTCTGGTTCTGGTAGATGACCAGACCAAGGATTATTCTTCCCTCTTGTTCTGGTAGAGACCAGACAAAGGACTACCTTCTCCTTGTGTGCCTGAGGGCCGAGGAATACTTCTCCCTCTGGTTCTGGTGGATGACCAGAGCAAGGATTAATTTCTCCCTCTTGTTCTGGTAGAGACCAGACAAAGTACTACCTTCTCCTTGTGTAACTGAGTGCAGAGGAATACTTCTCCCTCTGGTTCTGGTAGATGACCAGACCAAGGACTACTCTCCCTCTTGTTCTGGCACCATTGGTTCCCGGACAGAGGTGTAATACCACTCGCGTCTTGGCAATTTCCCCAGGCAGATATTCTTTCTGTGTTCTGGCAAGATCACCAGACACTACTTTTTCCACCTTTGTCCTACAGACACTAGGCAAGAATTTGGAAATTATGGGGGCGTGGGTATCTCGTTCCCCATAGCGTTTGATGACGCAGCGGGAGTTCCCGGAAGGGAACGTCTCGGGTTACGTATGTAACCCGAGACGTTTTCCATAATGCCTGCTTTTTTACTACTTTTAAGTGTACTACCTTTTACAAGGGTTAAAATAATGCTTCTCTGCAACTTCATGTCCTTGATTTTTTTGGTGTACATAAATTATACTACGAGACTTTTTATGTCTCTAATGCTTTTACACAATAAATAACAAGACAAACATCACAAATTACCTGAAAAAAATATTTTTTTATGGATGTCACTAGGCATGGGCTAAAAACCTGCTTAGGACCTTGATTAAATAATAATGATAATCATAATAATAAATATATGCATACATACATAAAAGTTCTTGACTATTTCACGTATTTTATAATCTTTTTAAACCCAAACAATTAACTGAAACAATAGGATTTATGGAAATATTATATATTATTTTTTTTTTTCACTTTTATTATTAAGTATAAAGTACACTTTATAATTCTATAATATTAATGAAATAAAAGGTACGTGAAGAGATTAAACTTGCACTTTTAGATTTTAAATGGACTAAACTTCAACATCATTACAAATGTGTAATTAGAAATATATTTAAACAGATGACATACATGTTTCAGTAGAAATTGCATTAATGCATATTTTATTTCCCCATTAATGCTTTTTTCTCTTTCGCCATATTTTAAACACAATAGAAGTAATTATAAAATTACACATAAATATGTATTAAGTCCTATGGGGGTGAAAAAAAAAAAGTTTAATAGATTTTCATTTATACAGCATGTAATAAAGTGTCTGGAATGATTGCATTTAGTTCATAATGCATATTGTTTTCCATAATGCCTGCTTTTTTACTACTTTTAAGTGTACTACTTTTTACAAGGGTTAAAATAATGCTTCTCTGCAACTTCATGTCCTTGATTTTTTGGTGTACATAAATTATACTACGAGACTTTTTATGTCTCTAATGCTTTTACACAATAAATAACAAGACAAACATCACAAATTACCTGAAAAAAATAAATAAATAAATAAGTGATTAGAGAGTGAGCTTTTTGAGATCACAGATTCAGATCACAGATTATTATTTTTTTTATTTTATTTTGTTTTGAAACAAACATGTTTTGATTTTGTTTCGTCAGCGTCTGTCCTACAGTGCAGAGGAACCATTAGCAGATGCTGCTAAGCTCTACTGGCATTTCTTTCGAACGGAGCAGTCGGGCACAGCAGGCATTATCATCACACTCTTCCTGTATGCCGTCCACTGCATCCTCTCCTTCACCTTCCTTTATGTTTACTTCCTCAGGTACAGTACCTTAAAAACAATCTTCCAAACTCAAAACCAGACATTTGTCAAGTTGATCTGGAGTTGTTCTAGTGTTTCAGCTGTAATTTGTAACATGCCCTCGCATCACTGCAAATCATTTTGGTTTTTCTTAACTCTGAGCACTCACTTTTGCAGCAGCATTGGTTCTGTAACTGTTTTTCCTAATCATTTCCACCAAATGCATTTCAGAAAATGTTTCAAGAACTTTAAATCTTGAATGAAGTCAAGTTTTAAATCAAAGTCTTGAGCTAAACACAACCAGCTCTGAATCTCACTGCAGCATTTTGGGCGTTGTAGTACTTGTAGTAGTGGAAATTAAACACTTAATTTCAATACTTCATTAAATACTTTAGGGATTCATGTCTAGATACATTTTGGTCTAGTAAAATAAATCCTGGATGAGCTCCAAATTCAATCTGCAGCCAGACACAGCAAGCAGGCCAGAATACATACATTGATGATATACTGTAAGTGCTTTAAAAATAGGCAACGTTAAGTGGGAGGGACACAAGCACATGATGACATGAGCACAAGAAGTGGTTGCAAGAAGATCCTCTCCTCTGAACAGAGCTAGTTCAGGGCATTTATTTTATAGAGTAACTCACCTGACCTTGACGAGGCGTTCTTCATTTGCCAGTTTTAATTGTACAAGAGGGAGAGAGAAAACAGAAGTTCTACTGGCAGGGCAGTCAAGCAAATGAGCTGAGGGATATATTAACATACAACATATATACCACATATTTATATTTAACAGAAAGCAACAAACATTGAGTTAAAAATATAAATGACTTGACATCTAGTTAATAGCAGTGTTTTGAGTTTGTATATGGTAGGGGGAAGATGCTGATGTTGAGAGAAAAGATTTGAAGATCAAAAAGATATATGGTAGATGAGAGGATGAGATTATTGTGGCACAAGGTTTTCTTCTTCTTCTTTTTTTCTGTATCCGAGCAATAAATTATGCCTGTCTCCGGAAATGGAATTTCACAATAAGAACTAAAATGCAGTCTTCTCTTTGTCGTTGTTTTTGCTGTCAACTTGAGGGTTTGTGTGTGACCTTCCTGGTGGAAGTGTCAAAAGTGTCACAACACTGCAGTCCACACGATTCAGAGTCTGAGATTATGGCAGTGTATTTTTGGACAGGGAACCCCTGAGGGACATCCAGCCAATGAAGTCCTGTCCACCAGCACATAAGCATCATAAACAGACCCTATCAAGAGCTTTCTGCTCATTACCATCCTCTGACAGCCAAGTGTTGATGTAATACAATTTGATTTAATACTCTCATGAAATTAAAGAATGAATAATCAGAGAAATGACACAGAGACGAGCTGAAATTACCTTTACAGGGTTTGTTAATATGCATGACAGAAGTAATGATCATTGAGATTTATGATTATATTGGAACCAAATTGTAATGTGTTTTGGAATGATGTCCACTAAGGATCATGTACAAAAAAAGCTTTTTTTTTCTTTTTATTCAAATTGCTGCTATTAGGCAAGAGAATGATGCACAAAATCAAATTGGAAATCCTTTGATTTTAAGGCTAAATTTGAACCAAAAAGTCACAAAATACATGTGTCAGACATAGATATGGAATTGGCTGTTTATGGTTTTCTTTTCATGTGCCATCCCTGTTTTGAATATTTAGATCTATAATCACACAGACTGTAGCTTTAAGGACTGGATCTAAAACAAAGGACCCAAAACTGCAACAACCTGATTTTTCACTAATCATTGTAGAATGGTCTCAAAGAAAGAGCTTTCATCTTATTTCTCAATGGCTGGGCTTTTATCCCACACTGTATGGACGACATTAGGTGTCAGCCGTAGAGGCGGGTGATGTCTCATGCCAGTGCACGGCTCTAGGATGGCAGGGTTGGCGCGTGTATCGTGGGTTAAAGCTGAAGAGTGGCTGTGCTGTGTGAATGTAGGCCAGCAGTCTGATTGTGAGTAGGGTTGCGCGTTTTTATGGGTTATCTGCTTCTATTCACTGTATGGAGAGAAGCACTGACACAGTGCCTGACCTATTTCTAAAATAATGCCTAAGGCTACACGTATAGATAGAATGAACTGTTATCCGTTTTTAATTACATTTTAGCAAGCCCTGATTCACTCCCTGCAAAGCAGGAAAAAGCATATATATATATATATATATACAAACACAATTAAACATTTGATGTGGGACCGTTGGTGAACATGTTATTTTGAAATAAGAGGTGAATAGTGGCACAAATGAAGTACCTGTTTTAAAGCAGTGAACGGTAAATGAACGGTTCTCCTGCTCAACATCCGGTTGGTTGAGAGGCTTTCAGGCTGTCAGTCTCATTGGTTGACAGGCAGATTAATACAAGAATGTGCTAGTTCTCCTGGGTCTTTGTTTGATTCCCGATCCCTAAATTTCTTTGTGTTGAAATTTTGTCAGGAATATTTTGTTGCGGATAATTTCAAGTGCTTAATGACGGGATTGTCCTGCTTCAGTCCTGCTTCCACCTTCAGAGTTCAGTCTCTAAAACTCTTGTAATACCTTATTATTATCTTCCAATTATCTATTAACTTGTTCTGTGCTTTTAAGCAGGGTTGGAACTGAACATTGTGGAGTCAATTTCTATGAGCAGGAATGAGCACCACTGGTTTATGGGGTGTCTTGATTTCTTGGCTTTATCTAACATCGGAACAGTTCTTTAACTGTTAGCTAGACAAAACAACTGGATGTAGCCTGCATTCTCAAGACATTATTGGACTGCTTCTACAACTGTCATTAAGATTTATTTGGATGTCTTAATTTAAAATAGAAATGTACAGTTGTTACAACCACCTGGCTCAGGGTGAAGCAACATTACAAAGTAAGGGGAGGCCACACACAAACTGAATTTAACAAATAATCACTTAATTAGAAATACATCAAATTAATACAAAAATTACGTAGAATTAGAAGAAAGAAAACAACAAAAAGAAACAATCCAGGACTGAAGAGGGAAGACGAACAGCGCCAAAGTCCAGAGCTCCCTCTGCTCTCTGAATCCCAGTCTTTTAAGCCCAAATGCCAATCATAGGTAACACTCCACACCTGTATTCGAGTCTCGCTCTGGAAAGACAAAATCACGGAACACCACCTAGTGGACAAATGCGGAAAGGACACTGCGGCCGTAACACCTCCCCTCTTAAAACAGAGGCCCTAAAAGGGAACTCTGTAAACACCAATAATAATAATAATAATAATAATAAACAAAAACAACCCTAAATACACAATCAAACCAGTTTACACCGACAATGCAGATTTGAGGGCTCCCATACAATTCTCACTTACCCCTTCTCATCTCAGCACCTACCCCAACTCCATTGTTCAGTGTGTTCAAGCGCCTTGAAAACACTAAACTAAGAGAAAGGTAAAATAACTTAAATGACATTTAGTTATTTTATCCTTCAATCGGAGAACGAGACAAGGCATCCGCCATAACATTATCCCGCCCTCGAATATGACGAATATCTAAGCTGTATAGTTGTAATAAAAGAGCCCAACGAATAAGTCGTTGATTAGCACTTCGCAATGATTGTAAAAACATAAGCGGATTGTGATCTGAAAATACCACTACAGGCATTGCACCACCTCCTACATACACATCGAAGTGTTGCAATGCCCACACCAAAGCCAAGGTTTCTTTCTCAATTGTGGAGTAATTTAGTTGGTATGAATTAAATTTCTTAGAAAAGAAACTGACTGGACGATCAACTCCATCATCATCATCATCTTTTTGTAGTAAAACAGCTCCTGCACCCACCTGGCTTGCATCTACTTGGATCTGAAACGCTTGATCCCACCGAGGCGCAACTAAAACAGGAGCAGTACTTAATTGAAGTTTCGCATTTTCAAGCGCGCGTTGACAATTTGAAGACCACTCAAACGTACGTTTGGTCTTCAACAGATCGGTAAGCGGGGCCACTACAGTCGAGAATTTTTCGCAAAAAATGCGGTAATACCCAATCATCCCCAAAAATCTCATCAACTCCTTTTTAGTGGTAGGAGCAGGGAAGCCATCAACAGCGCGCACCTTCGCCCGTACCGGACGCACCTCTCCTTGGCCCACTACTTTTCCCAAATAAGTTACCGTGGCTTCTGCAAATTCACACTTCGCTACATTGATAGTTAGCTTGGCTTCTAAAAGACGAATAAACAAGGCACGCAAACGACAAAGGTGTTCATCCCACATCTGACTACACACAACAACATCATCCAAGTACACAGCACACCCTTCCAGCCCTGAGACGGTAAGAGAAGGTAGCTGGAGCGTTTCGTAAACCGAAGCTCATTACGTTGTAGGAGTATAGCCCAGATGGAGTGATAAAAGCAGAAACTTCTTGTGCTCGAGGAGTTAAAGGAACTTGATAATACCCCTTCAAAAGATCAATCTTCCTTACAAACTTGGCTGAACCCACTGAGTCCACGCAGTCTTCCACTCGTGGAAGCGGAAATGAATCGGGCTTGGTGACGCTATTTAATTTTCTGTAATCTGTGCAAAACCTATACGTTTTATCTGGCTTCGCAAACCAGAATGCATGGTGACGCCCAACTTGAATAAGAAGGCTTCGCAAGGCCGTTGACATTTGTAGCCGTACTCATAGAGGCACTACTCACCTCCGCAACCAAAGCCACTGGCTTGATTTGAGCATTCTCACCTACACGACAAAAGTAAGGTTTTAATAAATTTACGTGACAAAGTTGGGTAGAACATAATTTTGGTCCGATATACGTTTAACAACAGTGTAAGGTCCAGCAAATCTGGCCAAGAAAGACGATCCAGCAACAGGTAGTAACATTAAAACTTGATCTCCAGGACTAAACTCACGGCGCTCCGATCGACGATCAAACCAGGTTTTCATTTTCAACTGTGCTTTACCTAGGTTTTCACGGGCTAATTTACCTGCCAAATATAATCGACGTCGAAAGCCATTTACATAGTCCAATAGATTTACTGGCGGTTCAGTTTCAGGAACATCATTCACCAAAAGTGCTAGTGGACCTCGTACTTTGTGACCAAACACTAAATCATTAGGGCTGAAACCCAAACTCTCTTGAACAACTTTGCGTGCTGCTAACATCAACCATGGGAGTCCCTCTTCCCAATCTTTGTGCAGTTCATTGCAGTATGTTCTCAACAACTGCTTTAGCGTTTGATGGAAACGTTCGAGAGATCCCTGATCTCTGGATGAAATGCACTACTTTTATGATGT
>NW_027394858.1:0-13130 GCF_049309525.1 Garra rufa | reverse complement strand
TGATCTAATACAGCCATGAGTCTTTTTGGGAAAGATGCAACAAGTTTTTCACACCTGGATTTGGGGATCCTCTGCCATTCCTCCTTGCAGATCCCCTCCAGTTCTGTCAGGTTGGATGGTAAACGTTGGTGGACAGTAGGGCTAATCTCATAGAAACTTTGGATTTATTTTTTTCAGGATGTTTGTGACACTTTTCACAGCAGGCGTATCTCTAAGACCAATAAACAAAGGAGCAAAAGCACAAAATGAACAAAGTGTAGTTAACACAATATAACAGTGAAATTTTTTTGAATAAAGTTCAAACAGTTTTAAGTCAATCAGATTTAAGTATTTGTGAGGCTCACTGCTGCTTAAAGGTTTAATTCACCAAAAAAAATTAATTCTGTTATTAATTATCTACAAATGAAGATATTTTGGATTTAATCCAAGAGCTTTCTGATCCTCCCATAAATAAATCTTTGAATAAAGTTATTTTTGTTTACTTTGCGCACAGAAGTATTCTCGCAGCCAGTGTTGTTTTTGACAACCATCTTAGATTTAGTCTTAGTCTTAGTCTTTTGGACTAAAATGCTTCTTAGTTTTAGTCAAATTTTAGTCACTTCTATATGTGATAGTTTTAGTCCAATTTTAGTCGACGAAAAGTCAAAAAGGTTTTAGTCTAGTTTTAGTCGACGAAAAGTCAAAAAGGTTTTAGTCTGGTTTTAGTCTAGTTTTAGTCAAAAAAAGGGAAAAAAGTAGTCTTTAACAAATTAATGTAGGTCAGTAAGTATTTTGCTGTTGGGTAGTGTCACTTATAAGTTCTGAAAATAGCAGATCTATAGTTCAACACAATGTGAGCTTCCGGATCCACTATTTTCACCAATAATTACAATAATGAAGGAATGTTTTAGAACATAAAAGACAAACAAGGGTGGAATGCTAAAACGGCTTGCCATACTAGTATAGCAAAGAGTATTTAATGCTAAAACGGCTTGCCATAGCGTCAGATACTTTAAGTTTTAATTTGCATGCACAATAAGCGGAAATGTCATGCATTTTAAACGTCTGATGGACCACCCACTAACATTTTCGTCTATTCTCGTCTCGTCAACGAAAACTCACACACGTCTCGTCATGTTTTAGTCATCAACGAGCCATTTTTATCTCGTCATCGTCTCGTTATCGTCATGAAAAAAAGTGGCGTCAACGAAATGATTTCGTCATCGTCATCGTTGACGAAAACAACACTGCTCGCAGCTTCATATAATTATGATTGAACCACTTATATCACATTGACTTATTTTGACTTTGTTTTTGGTTCATTTCTGGGCATTGCAAATGCATATCCAGTAAACATGAGAGGATAAGAAAGCTCTTGGATTAAATCCAAATGATCTTCATTTGTGTTCTGAAGATAAACAAAGGTCTTATGGGTTTGGAACAACATTATCACTCAACAGTTCTTCTTCAGAAAAATTAGCATGTAGCACCAATATTGATTCTTCATGGTCGATTTTGATTGCTGATGTTTTACAAGCAAACGGGCTGATTCTGAAAGCCTTTTTAATATATTTATTTTACGCCTTAAGCAAGGGACAAGAATGAATGAGACAGTAATATGAGTACATGAACAAGATGTTTATTTTCTCTATTATAGGTACAGCCATTTAAATTAGAGGCAACCACTGCATTTTAAAATCTAAATAAATGACAAAATATATTATAAATAACAAAAAAAATAAAATAAACGACACAGTTCTTTCTTAGTCGTGTAGACAGTAAATGCAGCCATAATCAAAGTAGGCTACTCTTTCAAAATTCAAAGTGCAAACAGAGACCGAATCTTTCAAGCATGATACAGAGCTATAGACAACTACACAACTTATTATAGCCCACATACTAATAACAGCTTCGATATTTGAAGTAGCCTAATTTGCGCGCATTGTGGAGTCGTTCTCTAAACGTGGGGTATTAAAATAGCTTTAAATGCGTGTGCGCGTTTTACTTTTGGTTTCGTTTTAACGATCCCGCGAAACTCGGCGGTGCTGAGCGTGCATTCTACAATACAAGAGATTACTTTAACAAAACATTTTGAAAGTGGGAGGACACAAACGGCATTTTGAAAAGCGTGTCCCCAGTGAAAATTATGACCCTGCGTGAGTGCAACTGAATTATCATTTGATGTGAATGTATGCCGCGTTGCTTTTGTGTGTGTGTGTGTGTGTTTGCCTGTTCGAGAAGTTTTTGGTGACAGAAATGGTGACATTCCATATAGAGTTTGAAGGGAGTTATGCCTGTGCTAATGCTATTGAGCACGGTAATGCAGTGGTGTAGTGCATTGGTCGCTTTGCGTTTACCCACTTCTCTGATGCGCATCATTCAGTAGTGTCCTGCATTAGCCAAAATCATGACAGTCCAACACATGAATAGCTAATTCAGTCGCATGTTAATCAATTTAATTATTCCCTAAAAACACCCAGTAAAGACAGTGATGTGGTCAGGACCGTGGCGGCTTCTTTTGAAATATAGGCTATTTGAGGATTGTGCCTAATGCGCCCGCTCTGTCCACAGATGCTGCCTGTTCATTCATATGCGAGAGCATGTCAGGCTCAGCGCGCAGTGGTATAATAATAATTATTATACAATACCTTAAAAATGAAAAGAAGCCGATTTTTACGATCAGACATTTCTTAAACTGGTGAACCCCTGTAAACTTCAGTCCAAGCATGCGTTCAAATAGTAAGTTCAGAACGTCTGTAATACAGAGAAAACCCGACCAGAGATTGCGGAGAGTCGCATACAGATGTCAGTTATTGTTATTCTTTTCTGCGTGGATTTGGCTTAAAAATCATTATATATGTATATATATATATATAGTGCAGCGATGTGTAGATCAGCTGACTCAATCTGCTGTTAAAAATGAACCATCCTTTTATCATATCATCATGCAAAACTAAGAATTACAATAAATGTAATATGACGATCGGGTGCAGTTATCTAAATCAGAGAAAAATATAGGTGCGGGTGGGTGGCGGGCGGATAATTTATTTGAAGCTGCAGATTCGGGTGACGATTGAGCCCATCCGCGCATCTCTAGTTTGTGTTAAATTTATGCTATGCTTTAAAGTATAGTGTACATTACAGCCTCACATTTGATAAGCTCCGGGCGAGTGGGCGTAACCGCCGTAAACTATTGATTTTCAAGGCAGCCTCGCCGCAGCTAATCACCAGCATTTGATCCGGGCATTTTAAAGATGCCGCACGTTTTCTAGCTCACTGACGTTGACAAGATTATACCCCTGGGTATCGAAATTTTGTACCGAACGAAAATGATTTTTTCGATACTCGATAGTATCGAGACAATTCGGTCGGTGCTTAAAAAGTATCAAACTCGATACCCAGCCGTAGTGGACAGCCATTTTTAGGTCTCTCCAGAGATGCTCAATTGGGTTTAAGTCAGGGTTCTGGCTGGGCCATTCAAGAACAGTCACAGAGTTGTTGTGAAGCCACTCCTTCGTTCTTTTAGCTGTGTGCTTAGGGTCATTGTCTTGTTGGAAGGTAAACCTTCGACCCAGTCTGAGGTCCTGAGCACTCTGGAGAAGGTTTTCGTCCAGGATATCCCTGTACTTGGCCGCATTCATCTATCCCTCGATTGCAACCAGTCGTCCTGTCCCTGCAGCTGAAAAACACCCCCACCAAACACATGATGCTGCCACCACCATGCTTCACTGTTGGGACTGTATTGGACAGGTGATGAGCAGTGCCTGGTTTTCTCCACACATACCGTTTAGAATTAAGGCCAAAAAGTTCTATCTTGGTCTCATCAGACCAGAGAATCTTATTTCTCACCATCTTGGAGTCCTTCAGGTGTTTTTTAGCAAACTCCATGCAGGCTTTCATGTGTCTTGCACTGAGGAGAGGCTTCCGTCGGGCCACTCTGCCATAAAGCTCTGACTGGTGGAGGGCTGCAGTGATGGTTGACTTTCTACAACTTTCTCCCATCTCCCGACTGCATCTCTGGAGCTCAGTCACAGTGATCTTTGGGTTCTTCTTTACCTCTCTCACCAAGGCTCTTCTCCCCCGATAGCTCAGTTTGGCCGGACAGCCAGCTCTAGGAAGGGTTCTGGTCGTCCCAAACGTCTTCCATTTAAGGATTATGGAGGCCACTGTGTTCTTAGGAACCTTAAGTGCAGTAGAACTTTTTTGTAACCTTGGCCAGATCTGTGCCTTGCCACAATTCAGTCTCTGAGCTCTTCAGGCAGTTCCTTTGACCTCATGATTCTCATTTGCTCTGACATGCACTGTGAGCTGTAAGATCTTATATAGACAGGTGTGTGGCTTTCCTAATCAAGTCCAATCAGTATAATCAAACACAGCTGGACTCAAATGAAGGTGAAGAACCATCTCAAGGATGATCAGAAGAAATGGACAGCACCTAAGTTAAATATATGAGTGTCACAGCAAAGGGTCTGAATACTTAGGACCATGTGATATTTCAGTTTTTAATTTTAAAATAAATCTGCAAAAATGTCAACAATTCTTTGTTTTTCTGTCAATATGGGGTGCTGTGTGTACATTAATGAGGGAAAAAAATTAACTTAAATGATTTCAGCAAATGGCTGCAATATAACAAAGAGTGAAACATTTAAGGGGGTCTGAATACTTTCCGTACCCACTGTATATGTTTATATATTCCTGATATTTCAATAGTTGTCTCGGCCAAATATTGTCCCATCCTTGCAAACCATACACCAATGGAAAGCTTATTTATTCAGCTTTTAGATGATGTATAGATCTGAATTTCCAAAAAATTGAGCCTTATGACTGATAGTGTGGTTCAGGATCACATTTTAGTATTATTTATGAAGTATAGTATTTATTAATGTTTTGAATTGGCTCTTTTTATTTATTTATAAAATATATGATTTATTTTAGTTATTTTAGTTTTTATTTATTTATTTAGTAACCTTTAGTAATTTCATTATGTGCTTTTTTGTTTTTCTTGTCATTTTAGTTTTTAGCTTTAATTTTAGTTTAGTTTTTTATTTTTTATTTGTCGCCACCGTTAATTTAAATTGATTTCAATTTTAGTTTTAGTAATCTTAGTACTTTAAATTCAACTCTTTTTATTTCAGTTAGTTGCCAAAACAACAACAATTTTTTCATCAAATACGGTATTTACATTTAGATTTTATTTTATTTCAGCTTTATTTTAATAATATTACAATTTGATACGGGGGATTTATATCTGATTTATGGGGACAGATTTCCATTTGCTTGCATTTATCCACCATTGTTGTTGAAAATTCTTTTTTTTTTTTATTTTGCAAATGTGTAATTTTTTTTGCTTTTTCCCATTAGGCCTCTAAACGAGGGAACACACCTCAGCTCACCCCTCGAAGACCAGCCATAGATGACCTGCGTGCATCCATCATATACGGCTCGGGTGAGACACACCTTCATACAAACATATTCACGGAGAGATGAAGTTACGTTTAGACAAGACCTACAGAACATCAGTGATACAATATAGAGATCTACTCTATAAGTCTAATATCTATGTGTTTTTCAGATGAGGAGTTGTTCTTTGATGCCCCCAGTTCACCGATCGAGGATCTGCCCTTCTTTGAGGCCTCAGCTGACTCTCTGCAGGGTTCTGCCTCTGATAAGCGTCTGTCCATGGTGCTCAAAGACCCCAAGAAGAACATGACCGAGTTCCTCTTGAAATTTGAGATCAACAAGGTCTGGTTAACATCAACACAAGATCATTAGTTCTCTTAAGTAATAGTTATACACAGTTGAAGCCAAAAGTTTACATACACATTGCAGAATCTACAAAATGTTAATTATTTTACCAAATAAGAGGGATCATACAAAATGCATGTAATTTTTTTTATTTAGTACTGACTTGAATAAGATATTTCACATAAAAGACTTTTACATATAGTCTACAAGAGAAAATAATAGTTGAATTTATAAAAATGACCCTGTATACAGTATACAAGTATACATACACTTGATTCTTAACACTGTGTTGTTACCTGAATGATCCACAGCTGTGTTTTTTGTTTAGTGATAGTTGTTCATGAGTCCCTTGTTTGTTCCGAACAGTTAAACTGCTTGCTGTTCTTAAGAAAAATCCTTCAGGTCCCACAAATTATTCGGTTTTTCAGCTTTTTTGTATATTTTTACATCTTTTTACACTGACGACAACCGAGGGACTCATATGCAACAATTGCAGAAGGTTTAAAGGAAACATGATGCATTAAGAGCCAGGGGTAAAAACTTTTTGAAAATGAAGATCTGGGTAAATGTAGCTTTTTTTGTCTTCTTGGAAACATGTAAGTAGCTTCCGTAGACTAGAAAAATGTGCACATCTTCATTCTGTCCAAAAGTTTTCACCCCCAGCTTTTAATGCATCATTTTTCCTTCTGGAGCATCAGTGAGTGTTTGAACCTTCTGTAATAGTTGCATGAGTACAGTCATTGTTGGAAAAGGTTCTGAAAAACCACAGAATCTGTGGGAAACACAGCTGTGGATAGGGTTGCAAAAATGTGGAAAATGTCCAGTAAATTTCGGAAACATTCCAGAAAACATTCCAGGATTTTTGGAATCTTCCTGGGATATTTGGAAAGTTTACAACACAGTATTAAAAAAATTAAGTGTATGTAAATTTCTGAACGGGGTCATTTTTATAAATTCAGCTCTTATTTTTCTTTTGTGGACTATATGTAAATGTCTTTTTTCAGGTCAGTACTAAATTAAAAATAACATGTATTTTGTATGATCCCTCTTAGTTTGGTAAAATAATTAACATTTTGCAGATTCTGCAAGGTGTATGTAAACTTGACACTTTTTGACAACTGTAAATGGTATATTTGAAATTGTCTTAACATTCCAAGGCTTTTCCAGTCATTTTGTGCACTCAAGTGACACTCTTCCTCTTTCATTCCTAGCTGTCCATTCAGCTGTGCCGCTTGTCAGGCAGACAGGAAGTGAGTGTTCTGCATCTGTTCATTGATGGATTAGGAACAGAACTCAAACTTCGCACCTTTGATATGTCGTCATACACCTTCCTACGTGAGATCTGCCTTGAGTGTTCAGAGTACTTTGGTAAGTGCATTGCACACACTAAAATGCACTACTTTTATTCAGCAAGGATGCATTAAATTGATCAAAAGTGACAGTGAAGACATTTATAATGTTACAAAAAAATGTATCCTAGTTTCCGCAAATAATAAAAATGTTTCTTGAGGGGGGAAATCAGCTTTTTAGAATGATTTCTGTATTCAAATATAAAAATTCTAAACTGTTTGTGTGTCTGTTGAAGATTCTGAGAAGGACAAGAAAGTTCATCTTATCACCACTCTGGATAATACTGAAGAAGATCTGCTCACCTTGGAGTATGTCAAGGTAAATTTGGTTTATCATATTCACATGTTTTCCACCTTTGTGTTCAGGTATATGTATAAACTTTGTTTATCATCAACATGTGCCATGTTTCTGTACATTGTGAAGCATCAAAGTGAATCTCTGGCACGGTTTTCTGGATTTTGGCCTGGTCTCAGCTGGTGGGTGTTAAAAGCCTAGTGGGATACTGCCATTATGAAGGGCATTTTATAATTTTAGCTGTAAACATTAACACAGAATTGAAGCTAAAAAAAAGACTCGAGTCATTTTGCATGACTCATTTTAATTAGTCCTTCTCTTAGTCAAACTCTTGACAACACAGATTTAGAAAGCCTATTCATTTATATTTATATATTAAATATGTATGATCCCTCTATTTATATTATATTATATTATGTAGGACAATTTTATTATTTTTTTTATTGTAATCATCCTGTAGTTGATATGTTTCACATCTCTTTTCAAAGTATTAATGCAATATTTGAGAAAAATAATCATGATATAGTGATCAAGATTATTTTTTAACTAAAACCATAAAATGTTTTTATTACCTAATAACTGAAATAACTGAAACTTTAATATGAAAAACTATATGTGACCCTGGACCACAAAACCAGTTTTGGGTAGCACAGGTATATTTGTAGCCATAGCCAACAATACATTGTATGGGTCGAAATTATACATTTTTCTTTTATGCCAAAAATCATTAGGATATTAAGCTAAATTAATGTTCCATTTGTTCCTACTGTAAATATTTAAAAACTTTGTTTTGATTATTAATATGCATTGCTAAGAACTTCATTTGAACAACTTTGAACAATTTTCTCAATATTTAGATTTTTTTTTTGCTCTCTCAGATTTCAGATTTTCAAAAAGTTGTATCTCAGCCAAACCATACATCAATATTCAGTTTTTATATGATGTGTACATCTCAATTAAAAAAAATGACCTTTATGACTGATAATATAAAAAAAAAAATAATAATAATAAATTACTTACTTACATTTTAACTAAACTTAAAATGTACAATGTAAAATATACAAAATTTAATTCAAAATGTTAAGGCAATACACTGCAGGTGAATAGGGTCAAGTTTTCTAAAATGTTAGATTTAAATATGCAAATGATAATGCACTAATTTGCGTACATTTCTAGTACAAAAATCTAAACACCAGATGAAGTCAGTTTCAAAATTCTTGTTTAATTTTTTTTTGGACATATTAGAGTCAAACAGGGGGAATTTTGGGTATCTAATTTCATCACGCCATAATTTAGAAAAAACAGACAGGAAACCTTTTTTAGCATTGTGGGGGGAACATATGTTGTATAAAATCAAGCAAATTATATATGAACAAATCTCTCTGTAAAAACCTTCAAAATATAGACAGGAATAAAAATGTAAAGTTTAGTGTGTGTAAGTGCTACTGAAGTGGAGATTTATGGCTCAGTGTATGAGAAAAACTCATTTTGAGAAAACTGCCTTTAAAAATACACATTGTAATTGAAATCTATTGACACAGATGGACAAAGTGCTATAAAAGAAACACTTAACAGTGTTTTTGGGGTGTTTTCTTTCCACTAGTCTGAAAAAACACTCAAACCAAAATCTCAAACTTGATAGAGGCATGAAAAAACAGTGTTTTTGCCTGCAGTGTCTCCCCTTAAATAATAGTATATCAATAATACAAAATAACACTGATATGATTGTAGCAGCACAGTTTTATGCATAAACCTTTTCTGATAATACTCTATTCATTTCAGGCGGACAAAAATGCACCAGATTTCAAAACGATGTATAAAAATACAGAGCAGCTTATCAAGGTAAGTTTGTTAGAATTTAAACTGCATGCTACTTGTAAAATTTGTTACAATTCTTAATGTATGGTCTTTGCACCAGGTGAATTTTTCCTCACTGGACGTGCACCTGCACACTGAGGCGCTCCTCAACTCCATCAATTTCCTGAATAACCTCCTCCCACCACTGAAGAAAGAGACACAAGAGGAGCAGCCCATCGTACCCAAGGAGGAAGAGGAAGAAGAAGAAGAGGCCAAAATAGAGGATTCTGCTGTTACCAAGAAATCTTGTAAGATTTTGTTCGTTTGTAAGGGTCTTGTTTTGTTATGCTGTAGTTCTAATCTGATATTATTGGATTGTTCTTCAGCCACTAAGAAGTCAAAGTTTGAGGATGTGGTCAATTTGCACATTCGAGCGGACCTCAATTGTCTGAAGGTCTTCATAAGAGGAGAGAAAGCCAGGATCTCTGAGATCAGCATTGAGGGTAATACACATTTCTGTAAAAAAAAAAAAAAAAAATCTTCACAAAAAGATGATAAAGTTGGGAAATTAGGGGTGTAACATTATTATCAATATCATGATATCGCGGTGTCTCGATATTATCATGGTCACATGACAATGTGAAACAAAAGTGGTTTTTAAAATATATTTAAAGTTCTTATTCTAACTTAAAAGGTCTATAAAGTTGTGTTTTGGGCCATTACATTACAGTATCTGTCAAACGAACTAAAACTCACACTTCGTTCAGGTGATCAGCTCGTGATCCGGTGTTTTCCGCACCTCAGAACGGCTCAGTTCATGGTGAATGAATGCAGTGAACTTGTTTATTGCACGTGCTGTAAGTTTAGTCCACGTTTGGGAATGCAACGGCCATCAGTAAAAAATTTTTTTCATGGTAGATGATTACAGAATTTCACTAAATTTTTGTAAGCCTGTTTTTACTCAAGCTGGAGTTTTCCTTCAAAATAAAAGCTCTCCTTACGATTCTGTCAAAATAAAAGCTTAAAAGTGGAAGATGAATTGCAGACAGCTAGTGGTTTAAATGGGTAACGTAACTGCAGTCCAAAATCAAAATATCTCTTTCAAGTGTAGAAATTAGAACAGAAGCATTGTAATTTCCCAACTGTAGTATAAAGCAAAATAATATACCGATGAAATATTCATTTTCATTTATTTTGCATTTCAATTATTTGACAGTATATGACTATTACTGTTATTGTTCTTATAGTTGTGATTATATTCTAATCAGTTTGGCTTCCTAAAACACCAGTGTGAATGTAAATTAGACTGAGACCATGTAACACAAAAATAGGATTGAGTCCCTTTTAAAGTTCAGGTACAAGTCAATTCACTTTCTTTTTTCCTACTTAAAGGAGTAGTTCACTTTCAGAACAAAAATGTACAGATAATGTACTCACCCCCTTGTCATCCAAGATGTTCATGCCTTTCTTTCTTCATTCGTAAAGAAATTATGTTTTTTGAGGGAAACATTTCAGGATTTCTCTCCATATAATGGACTTCTATGGTGCCCTCGAGTTTGAACTTCCAAAATGCAGCTTCAAAGGGCTCTAAATGATCCCAGCCGAGGAAAAAGGGTCTTATCTATCTTTATATACTTTTTAATCTCTACGCAGAGTACACACAGAGCTAGACAAGATGAGTATTTGAGGTTAAAAAGTATATAAATTGTAATTTGGCTGTGATCTTATAGAGCCCTTTGAAGCTGCATTTAAACTCCATTATGGAAGTTCAAACTCGGGGGCATCATAGAAGTCCATTATATGGAGAGAAATCCTGAAATGTTTTCCTCAAAAAACATAATTTCCTTACAACTGAAGAAAGAAAGACATGAACATCTTGGATGACAAGAGGGTGAGTACAATATCTGTAAATTTGTTCTAAAAGTGAACTACCCCTTTAAGTTTTCTTAGGAACATGGGTTGGAGTTCTAATTTTGAACTCTCAAAGTGCATTAGATAGAATAATTTAACTTTAAAATGTACAAAATTTTAAATTTTCTCAAATTCCAATTTTATTTTTTAAATATCATATTTTCAGATTTCATAATGTCAGATTTTGATATTGTTACATCCATATGGGAAATGTTACAGTACTGCATATTCTCTTTTACACCAGGACTGGTTTCTGAAGTTCAGATGAGGAAGAAGTCCGTAGAGATTCTGGCTAATCTGAAGAACATTGTAATTCTGGATTGTGACAAAGAGGCATTATATAAAAAGGTAGAAAGTGCTGTACTTTTAAGGATAAATACATCATAGAATGGGCGCTAAATTGCCACAATGGAGCACTTTTTAAAATGTTGTATCATTCATAGAAAGTGAGAGTGTAAGTTGTAATTGATGTTGGCTAATGATGGAATGTTGATATATAGGCGGTGTCCATCGCGGATAAGGAGGTGTTTGATTTCCGCATGGTAAACCATGTGGACGCAACGGAGGGCGATGCCTACACAGACATGCTCATTGTGGACACCAGTGTAGCTTTGACTGTGGGCTGCATTCAGGTCATTTTCCTCAACAAGTTTATGTCCTCAATACTGGTAAGTGTTCATCTCACATGCACCACTGCATTTACCATTTAACCATGCAAAGAAAATTACTTTGAAGAAATAGTAATAATACTGAAACTAATAGTTATAAGTTTTATGTTATAGCACAATTCTACATTTAAAAAGTGGAGAGGGCCTAAAACCGAACCTTGGGGGTCGCCTGCAGTTTCTTAAAGGATTAGTTCACTTCCAGAATAAAAATTGCCATATAATTTACTCACCCCCATGTCATCCAAGATGTTCATGTCTTTTTTTCTTCAGTCGAAAAGAAATGAAGGTTTTTGAGGAAAACATTCCAGGATTTTTCTCCATATAGTGGTGATCAATGAGTTGAAGGTCTAAATTGCAGTTTCGATGCAGCTTTAAAGGTCTCTAAACGATACCAGAAGAAACATAAAGGTCTTATCTAGCAAAACTTTTGGTCATTTTCTAAAAAAAAAAAATTTTTTTAATTTATATACTTTTTAACTACTGTAAAAATGCTTGTCTTGCACTAGCTCAACCTCACACAGCTGAGGAATAAGGGTCTTATCTAGCAAAATGATCTGTCATTTTCTAAAAAAAAAATATATATATATACTTTTTTGACATAAGGTAAATTATCAGGAAGTTTTTAATTTGAAAGTGAACTAATCCTTTAATAGAAATAAAATTAGTGTCACAGCAAATATGGGAATGATGATGATGCAACTGCCTTTTTGAATTTTATTAGCCACGGTTTGCATTTATTTTTATATATATATTAGTGGTGGGCCGTTATCGGCGTTAACGTGCTGCGTTAACGTGAGACTCTTATCGGGCGCTAAAAAAAATATCGCCGTTAATCTATTCTCAAAGTTGGGTTGGGAGCTGGGTCTAAACTACGCAAGATATGATGACTTTCACCTTGATATTTTAGCGCGGATGATGTATACCTAGTCGAATTACACTGTAGGGGGCGAGAACGAGTCTTCAACTTCTGTGAAATTACCACATCAAATGAGACGAGCAAACATGGATGCAGTTATGAAGCCGCTTCAGGGCAGGTGCGTTGCTAGACCCTTTTTACTGGGGCACGTGAGTTATAATTTACTTTGATAATCCCGAAATAAAGACATTAAACTATATGCAACAACTGAATTGACGCTTCTAAAAGCAACGCAGTTTAATGGAAGACTATGCACCATAGACTGTATAAAATAGCTATGCACGCAGAAATCCATGTCCGTGCGCGTCTGTGTATACACAATTACGTTAAATACATTTAACGGCAACACGCACGTCGTGCAGCCTTTTTGCGCAGAAGTACTTGGTTACACAAGTTTGTATAGGTAATTATGTTGTAAATGCAATTGTCAAGCATTTTGGAAACAGGAGATGAGCGCCTGGTCTAATGCG
>NW_027394857.1:0-13155 GCF_049309525.1 Garra rufa | reverse complement strand
AACACAGAGAAACATATCTGAAGGTGTTAGAAGTGTTTTGCATGATTTTTGAAGTTAGACCTTGAAATGTCAGAAAACAGCGCAGAACAAAGTTGGTTCAGGCAATGCAAGCTGAATCTTGGTCCCACTTTAACTTTGCAGTCTGTGCATGAATAAAACCTATTTTGCAACACAGAGAAATATATCTGAAGGTGTTAGAAGTGTTTTGCATGATTTTTGAAGTTAGACCCTGAAATGTCAGAA
Source organism: Garra rufa (assembly GCF_049309525.1). Lineage (NCBI taxonomy): Eukaryota > Metazoa > Chordata > Actinopteri > Cypriniformes > Cyprinidae > Garra > Garra rufa. The sequence continues at coordinate 12,912 of NW_027394857.1, read as the reverse complement.
AACAGCGTTTCAGCGCAGAACAAAGTTGGTTCAGGCAATGCAAGCTGAATCTCTGTCCCACTTTAAATTTACACTCTGTGCATGAATAAAACCTATTTTGCAACACAGAGAAACATATCTGAAGGTGTTAGAAGTGTTTTGCATGATTTTTGAAGTTAGACCCTGAAATGTCAGAAAACAGCGTTTCAGCGCAGAACAAAGTTGGTTCAGGCAATGCAAGCTGAATCTCTGTCCCACTTTAAATTTGCAGTCTGTGCATGAATAAAACCTATTTCGCAACACAGAGAAACATATCTGAAGGTGTTAGAAGTGTTTTGCATGATTTTTGAAGTTAGACCCTGAAATGTCAGAAAACGTACTCGGTTACTTTCGTAACCTCGGTTCCCTGTCGATACTACACTCGTACTGCGTCGTTAAGACGCTTATGGGGAACCAGTACAATCCCGCCGTTGCTAAGGTAGAGGAACGACTGTATGGCCCTAGCACAGGATGGGCTAGTAGGAGCCAATTTGCTCAATAGGATAACCTAATGAACATTCCGTTCCAAGGAAAAACGATACACTTGGAAACTCCCAGAGGCCAAGTGCATACATAGCAATACTGGTAACAGAATTCCTCATGCAGAAAGGACCCTAGTCTGCAAGACAGGGACATCTAGATTATAAAACCTAGCAAATGTGGACGGTGAGGCCCAGCCTGCCGCCGCACATATTTCTGCAATGGATACTCCGCTGGACCGGGCCCATGACGAGGCGACGCCTCTAGTCGAATGGGCTCTTACCCCCATGGGACATGGCAGACCCAAGGAAGAGTAAGCCAGCATTATAGCTTCCACTATCCACTTGGATAGTCTATGTTTTGTGACCGATAACCCTTTGTTGCGGCCTCCAAAACACACAAAGAGCTGTTCTGACTTCCTAAAAGAAGCCGAACGCTCCAAATAACACCTCAATGCTCTCACGGGGCAGAGGGGATTAAAGCCTTGGTCTTGCTCCGAGGGGTGAAGTGCCAAGAGAGAGATAACCTGGTCTCTAAACGGTGTTGAGAGACTCTTAGGTACATAGCCGCATCTCGGCTTCAGAATGACTTTAGAGTCATTTGGCCCGAATTCTAGGCATACAGGATTTATGGATAGAGCCTGTAGGTCGCCCATACGCTTGACTGATGCCAATGCTAGTAGCAGGGCAGTTTTTAGCGTTAGAGGTCGAAGGTCAACAGACTGCAGCGGCTCAAATGGAGGGCTCTTCAGAGCTCTCAGCACTGTGGGTAGGTCCCAAGTAGGAACTGTGACGGGGCGAGGAGGGTTGAGCCTTCTCGACCCCTTCAGAAAGCGAACGATCAGATCGTTCTTTCCCACAGACTGACCGTCCATAGGGACATGAAATGCCGCTATGGCCGCCACATAAACCCTGAGCGTGGAGGGAGAGCGTCCCTTGTCCAACAGCTCCTGAAGAAATGACAAAATCAATGATATGTCACACAAACTCGGGTCTGCACCGTGGGTGGAACACCAGGCGGAAAAGACAGACCACTTGAGTCCATAGAGTCGCCTGGTAGAGGGTGCTCTGGCCTCAGAAATAGTATTTAAAACGGTCTCGGGGAGATCTAAAGGCTCCCGTCGAGAGACCAGACGTGCAGCGCCCACAGTTCCGGTTGGGGGTGCCAAAGCGTTTTGTTCGCCTGCGTTAAGAGATCTCGTCTCAACGGAACAGGCCACGGTGCTGATGACAGCAGCCGGTGGAGATCTGGGAACCAATGTTGGTTCTGCCAGAAGGGGGCCACTAGCAGGATTTTGAGTCTCTGTTCCCTGACCCGCCTGACTACGTGTGGTATCAGGGCGATCGGGGGAAAAGCATATAACAGGAGATTGGGCCAGTCGTGGGCCAATGCATCCTGCTCCTTTGAAAAATAAATTGGGCAGTGACAATTGTCTTTTGAGGCGAACAGGTCTACCTGAGCCTTGCCAAAGACTGCCCATATTTCCTGAATCGTCTGGGGATGAAGCATCCATTCGTCTGAGGAGACGTTGCTCCGAGACAGCATGTCTGCTCCTTGATTCAGCCTGCCAGGCACATGAGTTGCTCTGAGCGAGCGAAAGTTGAGCTGAGCCCATCGCAAGAGACGTTCCACTAATGTGAAAAGGCGTCTCGACGAAAGACCTCCCTGGTGATTTATGTACGATACCACCGTCATGTTGTCCGAGCGGACTAAGACGTGGTGTCCCTTTAAGACTGGCAGAAGTGTATGGAGGCCTAAACACACTGCTAGCATTTCTAGGCAGTTGATGTGAAGGCGTTTTTCGGCTTCTGACCACTGGCCGAATGCCGGCTGGCCATCGCACAGAGCTCCCCAACCTGAGTTGGACGCATCTGTCGAGACCATCTTCCTTCTGCACGCCATGTCCAGGGGAACGCCCTGTTCCATCCAAGAAAAATTTCTTCCAAGGAGTCAGCGCTGTGACACAGGTCTGATCTACCCTGATGCGCAGGCGTCCTAGACGCCAGGCCTGAGGCGGAACTTTCGGTTTCAACCAGTACTGCAGAGGGCGCATTTGAAGTAGGCCCAGCTGGAGTACTGGAGATGCTGAAGCCATAAGACCCAGCATCTTCTGAAAAGCTTTGAGAGGGCGAAGGGCTCCGATTTTGAAGGAGGCCGCGAGCTTTCGGATGGCTCGAGCTCGCTGCGGCGCAACCATTGCCTTCATTTGAATGGAGTCGAAAACTGCTCCCAGGAACGCAATACGTTGGCTGGGAGACAGAGTGCTCTTGGCAAAATTGACCCTGAGTCCTAGGCATTGCAAGTGGCTGAGGATCACGGATCTGTGATGTATTAGCTCGTTCTCTGACTGGGCCAGGATGAGCCAGTCGTCGAGGTAGTTCAAGACGCGGATTCCCTTCTGCCTCAGGGGGGAAAGAGCCGCGTCCATGCACTTCGTAAATGTGCGAGGAGCTAGAGACAGTCCGAACGGAAGGACTGTATATTGATAGGCCGCTCCCTCGAAGGCAAATCTCAAGAATTGCCTGTGGTGGGGGGCAATCTGGATGTGAAAGTATGCATCTTTCAGATCCAGCGAGCAAAACCAGTCCTTTGTGCGTATGTGCGAAAGGATCTGTTTTAGCGTGAGCATTTTGAATGGCCGTCTCATGAGGGCGCAATTCAAACGCCTGAGGTCGAGGATGGGCCTCAGACCGCCATCCTTTTTTTGGGACGAGGAAGTAGCGGCTGTAAAAGCCTGACTCGCTCTGTGCTGGGGGAACCGTTTCCACAGCACCTTTTGCCAGCAGATTCCTCACCTCTGTACGCAAAACCTCTATGTTTTTGCTGTGAACTGAGGTGGAGACCACTCCGCGAAAGCGGGGTGGTCTTCGAGCGAACTGCAGTGTATAACCTCGTTCTATTATGCCCATAACCCATTTCGACACCCCGGGGATGGCTTTCCAAGCCTCGGCCCGTGTGCTGAGGGGTTGCATTGGTTTGAGCGGTTGGGTGCCGCTTAACAACTCTGGAAGAGGAAATTTGCTCTCTTTTTGAAAATGTTTGTTTTTTATTTTTTCCGCTATCACAGCGGTAAGCTGTAAGGGCGCTGACAGAAAGGGCCCGTGAGTTACAGCCAGTTTGTTTGGAAACATGCAGCGCTCTGAACCCGGAACAGAACGGGGTGTTTGGAGGCTGAAGAGAGACATCTTGGGGGCTGGTCCGGCTCTGGCGAGACTTGACCCCTTCCTCTTCCTGTTTTTTAAATCAGGAAGACGCTGGAGGCGCCTGGTCCAACACGACCTTGGGTCGGGGTCCCTGACGTCTAGGGAAAGGGTAGCGTCTGGCCGAGCGGGAGCGATGACGTGGCTCCACCTGGGGGGCTGGCTGAGCAGCTGGCGGGGCGGTCTTTGCAGGCTGCTGAGTCGGCGCCGGTTTGGGGCGACTAGGAGCCGTTGCAGAGCTTGTGCGCTTTGGCAGGAAGTGTCGCATAGCCTGGGACGACTTCTGAGCGGCGGTGAAGCGCTCCGCAAACCCCTCTACTGCTGGACCGAACAGACCGGTAGGAGAGATGGGGGAGTCAAGGAAGGCGACCTTGTCAGCGTCCTTGATCTCCGTCAGGTTTAGCCACAGGTGGCGCTCCAGCACCACCAAGCTGGCCATCGATCTGCCAATCGCCTGTGCCGTCATCTTAGTAGCACGCAACGCCAGGTCGGTCGCGCTGCGTAGTTCACGGAACGCAGCGTCATCTATGCCAGCCTCATCCATACTGCGGAGGAGTTTCGCTTGATAGACTTGGAGGACCGCCATTGAGTGCAGCGCTGATGCTGCCTGTCCAGCCGAAGAATAAGCACGTCCAGCGAGAGCTGAAGTAGTTCTGCATGGCTTGGACGGGTGAGTCGCCTTTGCCTTCCAGCCGATGGCAGTGGGCGGGCACAAATGCGCGGCCACAGACTCATCCAGGGGGGGCAACTTGTCATATCCTTTCTCTTCGGCGCCGTCAACCGTCGTGAGGGCGGAGGAAGAAGAGGTACGAAGGCGGGCGGAGTACGGAGCGCGCCAGGATTTAGAGATCTCACCGTGAACTTCCGGGAAGAACGGTGAGGCTCGCTGACGAGGGGCTTGGCGGCGCCCCGGCAGGAACCATTCGTCCAAACGACTCCGTACAGGCTCCTCAGGAGGAGACCAATCCAGTCCCAGCTCTTCAACAGCCTTGGATAGAACGCGGAAGAGTTCGGCGTCCATACCAGCGCTGGCGGTGCTGGGTTGAACAGATGGAAAGGGGGCGGGGTCTTGCGGCGAGCCCGACAACTCCTCTCCATCAGATGCAGCCAGAGACATGCTGTCATCCATGGCTTCCTCCTCACTCACTCCAAAAGAAACCAGATCGCTCGCGGCAGCCGAGGGATTTTGGTCTGGATGAGTGAAGAGAACGGGAGATTCCTCTTCATGTGGTGAAGGTGAGGCACGCGGGGGATCAGCCGGCGTGAGCTCACCAATCACCGTGCGCCGAGTCACTCTGCCCCGCTGCTTTTTCTTCACAGGCTCTTGTGAAGAAGAAAGCGGGAGGGCGCGAGGGGCGGGGCTGCTCTCTGAAAAGAAAGCGAGCCGCGAGCGCAAAGAGGCGAGACTCATGTCCCCGCAATGGGAACAATCTGTCTCAGCGAGCGCAGCCTCGGCATGGGCGGAGCCCAAACACGAGACGCACTCAGCCACGAGACGCACTCAGCGTGACTATCGACAGCGTGCAGAGCGGCTCTGCACGAGCAACAGAAATGCCGTGTTATTTGCAACAACGCCAATGAAATTTGCTCTTTTGGAATATGCTCTTCTATCGCCGGATCGCGGCAGGGAATCACTGTCAGCTGCTTGAAGCGTCAAAACCGACGAGCAGGCGGATCCGCTGCGAGGCTCTTCAACGGCGAGAGGCTTCTTTCTCGAGCGAAGGTCAGTCAGTGTCAGCGAAGATGTGAAGTCGTCGCTGAAGGAGAAGGATCTGAGATCCTGTGGCAAAATGCACGCTTATATAGCCGAATTATCCGCCCCTTTTGGCGCGTTCGGGCGCGAATCATTGCCACAGGCTCGTGCAGCTCCGCTGCCGAGCCATTGGTTTGTTTTCATCTCACTGCACAAACCAATGGTCGTGCAGTTACACTGCGTTATTGAAATACTTCAGTCTCAGGAGAAAAAGGAGCTTTTTCCCATAAGCGTCTTAACGACGCAGTACGAGTGTAGTATCGACAGGGAACAGCTTTTCAGCGCAGAACAAAGTTGGTTCAGGCAATGCAAGCTGAATCTCTGTCCCACTTTAAATTTACACTCTGTGCATGAATAAAAGCTATTTTGCAACACAGAGAAACATATCTGAAGGTGTTAGAAGTGTTTTGCATGATTTTTGAAGTTAGACCCTGAAATGTCAGAAAATAGCGTTTCAGCGCAGAACAAACTTGGTTCAGGCAATGCAAGCTGAATCTCTGTCCCACTTTAAATTTACACTCTGTGCATGAAAAAAACCTATTTTGCAACACAGAGAAACATATCTGAAGGTGTTAGAAGTGTTTTGCATGATTTTTGAAGTTAGACCCTGAAATGTCAGAAAACAGCGTTTCAGTGCAGAACAAAGTTGGTTCAGGCAATGCAAGCTGAATCTTGGTCCCACTTTAACTTTGCAGTCTGTGCATGAATAAAACCTATTTTGCAACACAGAGAAACATATCTGAAGGTGTTAGAAGTGTTTTGCATGATTTTTGAAGTTAGACCCTGAAATGTCAGAAAACAGCTTTTCAGCGCAGAACAAAGTTGGTTCAGGCAATGCAAGCTGAATCTCTGTCCCACTTTAAATTTACACTCTGTGCATGAATAAAACCTATTTTGCAACACAGAGAAACATATCTGAAGGTGTTAGAAGTGTTTTGCATGATTTTTGAAGTTAGACCCTGAAATGTCAGAAAACAGTGTTTCAGCGCAGAACAAAGTTGGTTCAGGCAATGCAAGCTGAATCTCTGTCCCACTTTAAATTTACACTCTGTGCATGAATAAAACCTATTTTGCAACACAGAGAAACATATCTGAAGGTGTTAGAAGTGTTTTGCATGATTTTTGAAGTTAGACCCTGAAATGTCAGAAAACAGCGCAGAACAAAGTTGGTTCAGGCAATGTAAGCTGAATCTTGGTCCCACTTTAACTTTGCAGTCTGTGCATGAATAAAACCTATTTTGCAACACAGAGAAACATATCTGAAGGTGTTAGAAGTGTTTTGCATGATTTTTGAAGTTAGACCCTGAAATGTCAGAAAACAGCGTTTCAGCGCAGAACAAAGTTGGTTCAGGCAATGCAAGCTGAATCTTGGTCCCACTTTAACTTTGCAGTCTGTGCATGAATAAAACCTATTTTGCAACACAGAGAAACATATCTGAAGGTGTTAGAAGTGTTTTGCATGATTTTTGAAGTTAGACCCTGAAATGTCAGAAAACAGCTTTTCAGCGCAGAACAAAGTTGGTTCAGGCAATGCAAGCTGAATCTCTGTCCCACTTTAAATTTACACTCTGTGCATGAATAAAACCTATTTTGCAACACAGAGAAACATATCTGAAGGTGTTAGAAGTGTTTTGCATGATTTTTGAAGTTAGACCCTGAAATGTCAGAAAACAGCGTCTCAGTGCAGAACAAAGTTGGTTCAGGCAATGCAAGCTGAATCTCTGTCCCACTTTAAATTTGCAGTCTGTGCATGAATAAAACCTATTTCGCAACACAGAGAAACATATCTGAAGGTGTTAGAAGTGTTTTGCATGATTTTTGAAGTTAGTCCCTGAAATGTCAGAAAACAGCGTTTCAGCGCAGAACAAAGTTAGTTCATGCAATGCAAGCTGAATCTCGGTCCCATTTTAACTTTGCAGTCTGTGCATGAATAAAACCTATTTAGCAACACAGAGAAACATATCTGAAGGTGTTAGAAGTGTTTTGCATGATTTTTGAAGTTAGGCCCTGAAATGTCAGAAAACGGCTTTTCAGCGCAGAACAAAGTTGGTTCAGGCAATGCAAGCTGAATCTCTGTCCCACTTTAAATTTACACTCTGTGCATGAATAAAACCTATTTAGCAACACAGAGAAACATATCTGAAGGTGTTAGAAGTGTTTTGCATGATTTTTGAAGTTAGACCCTGAAATGTCAGAAAACAGCTTTTCAGCGCAGAACAAAGTTGGTTCAGGCAATGCAAGCTGAATCTCTGTCCCACTTTAAATTTACACTCTGTGCATGAATAAAACCTATTTTGCAACACAGAGAAACATATCTGAAGGTGTTAGAAGTGTTTTGCATGATTTTTGAAGTTAGACCCTGAAATGTCAGAAAACAGCTTTTCAGCGCAGAACAAAGTTGGTTCAGGCAATGCAAGCTGAATCTCTGTCCCACTTTAAATTTACACTCTGTGCATGAATAAAAGCTATTTTGCAACACAGAGAAACATATCTGAAGGTGTTAGAAGTGTTTTGCATGATTTTTGAAGTTAGACCCTGAAATGTCAGAAAACAGCGTTTCAGCGCAGAACAAAGTTGGTTCAGGCAATGCAAGCTGAATCTCGGTCCCACTTTAACTTTGCAGTCTGTGCATGAATAAAACCTATTTTGCAACACAGAGAAACATATCTGAAGGTGTTAGAAGTGTTTTGCATGATTTTTGAAGTTAGACCCTGAAATGTCAGAAAACAGCGTTTCAGCGCAGAACAAAGTTGGTTCAGGCAAAGCAAGCTGAATCTTGGTCCCACTTTAACTTTGCAGTCTGTGCATGAATAAAACCTATTTTGCAATACAGAGAAACATATCTGAAGGTGTTAGAAGTGTTTTGCATGATTTTTGAAGTTAGACCCTGAAATGTCAGAAAACAGTGTTTCAGCGCAGAACAAAGTTGGTTCAGGCAATGCAAGCTGAATCTCTGTCCCACTTTAAATTTACACTCTGTGCATGAATAAAACCTATTTTGCAACACAGAGAAACATATCTGAAGGTGTTAGAAGTGTTTTGCATGATTTTTGAAGTTAGACCCTGAAATGTCAGAAAACAGCGTTTCAGCGCAGAACAAAGTTGGTTCAGGCAATGCAGGCTGAATCTCTGTCCCACTTTAAATTTACACTCTGTGCATGAATAAAAGCTATTTTGCAACACAGAGAAACATATCTGAAGGTGTTAGAAGTGTTTTGCATGATTTTTGAAGTTAGACCCTGAAATGTCAGAAAACAGCGTTTCAGCGCAAAGTTGGTTCAGGCAATGCAAGCTGAATCTCGGTCCCACTTTAACTTTGCAGTCTGTGCATGAATAAAACCTATTTTGCAACACAGAGAAACATATCTGAAGGTGTTAGAAGTGTTTTGCATGATTTTTGAAGTTAGACCCTGAAATGTCAGAAAACAGCGTTTCAGCGCAGAACAAAGTTGGTTCAGGCAATGCAAGCTGAATCTTGGTCCCACTTTAACTTTGCAGTCTGTGCATGAATAAAACCTATTTTGCAACACAGAGAAACATATCTGAAGGTGTTAGAAGTGTTTTGCATGATTTTTGAAGTTAGACCCTGAAATGTCAGAAAACAGCGTTTCAGCGCAGAACAAAGTTGGTTCAGGCAATGCAAGCTGAATCTTGGTCCCACTTTAACTTTGCAGTCTGTGCATGAATAAAACCTATTTTGCAACACAGAGAAACATATCTGAAGGTGTTAGAAGTGTTTTGCATGATTTTTGAAGTTAGACCCTGAAATGTCAGAAAACAGCGTTTCAGCGCAGAACAAAGTTGGTTCAGGCAATGCAAGCTGAATCTCTGTCCCACTTTAAATTTACACTCTGTGCATGAATAAAAGCTATTTTGCAACACAGAGAAACATATCTGAAGGTGTTAGAAGTGTTTTGCATGATTTTTGAAGTTAGACCCTGAAATGTCAGAAAACAGCGTTTCAGCGCAGAACAAAGTTGGTTCAGGCAATGCAAGCTGAATCTCGGTCCCACTTTAACTTTGCAGTCTGTGCATGAATAAAACCTATTTTGCAACACAGAGAAACATATCTGAAGGTGTTAGAAGTGTTTTGCATGATTTTTGAAGTTAGACCCTGAAATGTCAGAAAACAGCGTTTCAGCGCAGAACAAAGTTGGTTCAGGCAATGCAAGCTGAATCTTGGTCCCACTTTAACTTTGCAGTCTGTGCATGAATAAAACCTATTTTGCAATACAGAGAAACATATCTGAAGGTGTTAGAAGTGTTTTGCATGATTTTTGAAGTTAGACCCTGAAATGTCAGAAAACAGCGTTTCAGCGCAGAACAAAGTTGGTTCAGGCAATGCAAGCTGAATCTTGGTCCCACTTTAACTTTGCAGTCTGTGCATGAATAAAACCTATTTTGCAGCACAGAGAAACATATCTGAAGGTGTTAGAAGTGTTTTGCATGATTTTTGAAGTTAGACCCTGAAATGTCAGAAAACAGCGTTTCAGCGCAGAACAAAGTTGGTTCAGGCAATGCAAGCTGAATCTCTGTCCCACTTTAAATTTACACTCTGTGCATGAATAAAACCTATTTTGCAACACAGAGAAACATATCTGAAGGTGTTAGAAGTGTTTTGCATGATTTTTGAAGTTAGACCCTGAAATGTCAGAAAACAGCGTTTCAGCGCAGAACAAAGTTGGTTCAGGCAATGCAGGCTGAATCTCTGTCCCACTTTAAATTTACACTCTGTGCATGAATAAAAGCTATTTTGCAACACAGAGAAACATATCTGAAGGTGTTAGAAGTGTTTTGCATGATTTTTGAAGTTAGACCCTGAAATGTCAGAAAACAGCGTTTCAGCGCAAAGTTGGTTCAGGCAATGCAAGCTGAATCTCGGTCCCACTTTAACTTTGCAGTCTGTGCATGAATAAAACCTATTTTGCAACACAGAGAAACATATCTGAAGGTGTTAGAAGTGTTTTGCATGATTTTTGAAGTTAGACCCTGAAATGTCAGAAAACAGCGTTTCAGCGCAGAACAAAGTTGGTTCAGGCAATGCAAGCTGAATCTTGGTCCCACTTTAACTTTGCAGTCTGTGCATGAATAAAACCTATTTTGCAACACAGAGAAACATATCTGAAGGTGTTAGAAGTGTTTTGCATGATTTTTGAAGTTAGACCCTGAAATGTCAGAAAACAGCGTTTCAGCGCAGAACAAAGTTGGTTCAGGCAATGCAAGCTGAATCTTGGTCCCACTTTAACTTTGCAGTCTGTGCATGAATAAAACCTATTTTGCAACACAGAGAAACATATCTGAAGGTGTTAGAAGTGTTTTGCATGATTTTTGAAGTTAGACCCTGAAATGTCAGAAAACAGCGTTTCAGCGCAGAACAAAGTTGGTTCAGGCAATGCAAGCTGAATCTCTGTCCCACTTTAAATTTACACTCTGTGCATGAATAAAAGCTATTTTGCAACACAGAGAAACATATCTGAAGGTGTTAGAAGTGTTTTGCATGATTTTTGAAGTTAGACCCTGAAATGTCAGAAAACAGCGTTTCAGCGCAGAACAAAGTTGGTTCAGGCAATGCAAGCTGAATCTCGGTCCCACTTTAACTTTGCAGTCTGTGCATGAATAAAACCTATTTTGCAACACAGAGAAACATATCTGAAGGTGTTAGAAGTGTTTTGCATGATTTTTGAAGTTAGACCCTGAAATGTCAGAAAACAGCGTTTCAGCGCAGAACAAAGTTGGTTCAGGCAATGCAAGCTGAATCTTGGTCCCACTTTAACTTTGCAGTCTGTGCATGAATAAAACCTATTTTGCAACACAGAGAAACATATCTGAAGGTGTTAGAAGTGTTTTGCATGATTTTTGAAGTTAGACCCTGAAATGTCAGAAAACAGCGTTTCAGCGCAGAACAAAGTTGGTTCAGGCAATGCAAGCTGAATCTCTGTCCCACTTTAAATTTACACTCTGTGCATGAATAAAAGCTATTTTGCAACACAGAGAAACATATCTGAAGGTGTTAGAAGTGTTTTGCATGATTTTTGAAGTTAGACCCTGAAATGTCAGAAAACAGCGTTTCAGCGCAGAACAAAGTTGGTTCAGGCAATGCAAGCTGAATCTCTGTCCCACTTTAAATTTACACTCTGTGCATGAATAAAACCTATTTAGCAACACAGAGAAACATATCTGAAGCTGTTAGAAGTGTTTTGCATGATTTTTGAAGTTAGAGCCTGAAATGTCAGAAAACAGCGTTTCAGCGCAGTACAAACTTGGTTCCAGCAATGTAAGCTGAATCTCTGTCCCAATTTAAATTTGCAGTCTGTGCATGAATAAAACCTATTTTGTAACACAGAGAAACATATCTGAAGGTGTTAGAAGTGTTTTGCATGATTTTTGAAGTTAGAGCCTGAAATGCCAGAAAACAGCGTTTCAGCGCAGTACAAATTTGGTTCAAGTAATGCAAACTGAATCTCGGTCCCACTTTAAATTTGCAGTCTGTGCATGAATAAAACCTATTTTGCAACACAGAGAAACATATCTGAAGGTGTTAGAAGTGTTTTGCATGATTTTTGAAGTTAGAGCCTGAAATGTCAGAAAACAGCGTTTCAGCGCAGTACAAACTTGGTTCCAGCAATGCAAGCTGAATCTTGGTCCCACTTTAAAATTGCAGTCTGTGCATGAATAAACCCTATTTTGCAACACAGAGAAACATATCTGAAGGTGGTAGAAGTGTTTTGCATGATTTTTGAAGTTAGAGCCTGAAATGTCAGAAAACAGCGTTTCAGTGCAGTACAAACTTGGTTCAGGCAATGCAAGGTGAATCTCTGTCCCACTTTAATTTTACACTCTGTGCATGAATAAAACCTATTTTGCAACACAGAGAAACATATCTGAAGGTGTTAGAAGTGTTTTGCATGATTTTTGAAGTTAGACGCTGAAATGTCAGAAAACAGCATTTCAGCGTCTAACTTCAAAAATCATGCAAAACACTTCTAACACCTTCAGATATGTTTCTCTGTGTTGCAAAATAGGTTTTATTCATGCACAGAGTGTAAAATTAAAGTGGGACAGAGATTCACCTTGCATTGCCTGAACCAAGTTTGTACTGCACTGAAACGCTGTTTTCTGACATTTCAGGCTCTAACTTCAAAAATCATGCAAAACACTTCTACCACCTTCAGATATGTTTCTCTGTGTTGCAAAATAGGGTTTATTCATGCACAGACTGCAATTTTAAAGTGGGACCAAGATTCAGCTTGCATTGCCTGAACCAACTTTGTTCTGCGCTGAAACGCTGTTTTCTGACATTTCAGGGTCTAACTTCAAAAATCATGCAAAACACTTCTAACACCTTCAGATATGTTTCTCTGTGTTGCAAAATAGGTTTTATTCATGCACAGACTGCAATTTTAATTTTGGACTGAGTTTCAGCCTGCATTGCCAGAATCAAGTTTGTTATGTGCTGAAACG
>NW_027394856.1:0-13165 GCF_049309525.1 Garra rufa | reverse complement strand
CATCGACATTTGAAATTTGAACTTGAGCGCGCAAAAGACGTGACATATGAACGGCCTCTTTGACATTTAAATTACACATAATCACTATAAACCACTTATAATAATAATTATAAGAAGAAACAACAGTAGCCTTATAATTGGCTAAACCTTTCAAATATTTATATATATTCATACTTATAGGCTATATTTCATTTTACTCAACTGATTTATTAAAGTCACTGAATATTTAACAAATGAAAAAGAGGACTTAAAATAAATTATTAATTCAATTAGGCCTATATTTGATCACAAACAATGATTTATTCCTCAATAAAACATCACTAATTATTATAGTCTATATTTAATAATTATACCTACTTTAGACTATTACTGACTTTAAATTTACTGTAGTAATTAATACAGAGACACTTATTTGGGCAAACAGCACTAGTGACTTGTTTAGGACTTGAAGCTTAAAGTTGAGGACTTGCAACTCGACTTGGACTTGCTCGTCTTGACTTGGGACTTGACTTGGGACTTGTCTGGCTTGACTCGGGACTTGACTTGAATGCAAAGACTCGAGACTTACTTGTGACTTGCAAAACAATGACTTGGTCCCACCTCTGCGGGAGACCCAGAAAAGGAGTGTTTGCTACCCGTACCCCTCCGGCGAGGCCTAGAGGGCGGGCTCAGCAACACTCCAAGCCGGGGTCCTCGAAGACGAGGCCGGACCTGAGGGTCGTCCTCCAGTCTAAGAGGACCTCGGCTAAATGGCCCTGATGGTCGTGGCCCAGGGCCAATGAGGGCAGCCCCTCTCGAAGGGCTAGGTGCTTCAACGCCTCTGAGGAGTACGGTGACCACCTCTCTTCGGGGCCCTCAGGAGATTCGTCAGCTAACCCTGCCGGTGTTACAGGGCGCGGCAGTCTCCCGCGAACATCATTCTCCGGTCTCTCTGCCCGGAAACGTAGCAGAACCAGAGAGTTCGCCACCCCCACGGGGGTCTCTAGAGCGCTTACTTCAGGTGCATCCTGCCAGTTCGCTGTTACAGGTCACCGAGTTAGCTCCTCAAATAAATCCAGAAACCAGCCTCGAGAGGTTGCCTTAGTAGAATTTCTGACAGCATGGAAGCATCTGCCAAATATTTCTACGTGGGTCCTGCGTACTGTAGAGAAAGGCTATTGCATTCAATTCGGCGCCAAGCCGCCACCTTTCAGCGGGGTATTTCCTACTCTTGTAAGCCCCGAGCAGGCTCTGGTATTGGAACAGGAAGTGAATACTCTCCTGAGGAAGGAGGCCATCGAGGTGGTCCCTCCTCAACACAGAGAATCTGGGTTCTACAGCTGGTACTTCATTGTTCCCAAGAAGGATGGGGGCCTGCGGCCCATTCTAGATCTCAGACAGCTAAACCTCTCAGTCAGAAAGCTGAAGTTCAAAATATTGACTGTCAGACAGGTCGTGGCTCAAATCAGGTCCGAGGACTGGTTTGTCACGATAGATCTGAAAGACGCATACTTTCATGTCTCCATCCTTCCTCAACACCGGAAGTTTCTCAGGTTCGCTTTCAGGGGCAAAGCTTACCAATACAGAGTTCACGAAGTGTGTGGATGCTGCTCTGGCTCCTCTGCGACTCCAGGGCATCTGCATACTCAACTATATAGACGACTGGCTTATCCTAGCCAGCTCAGAACAGTTGGCGGCTCAACATCGAGATGTTGTTCTTGCTCATATGACAAAACTGGGGTTGAGGCTCAACGCCAAGAAAAGTGTGCTTTCTCCATTACAGAGAACCACTTATCTAGGTGTAGTCTGGGATTCGACCACGATGCAGGCACGAATGTCACCTGCTCGGATCGAGTCGATCCTTACTGCAGCAAATGCGGTCAAGCTAGGCCTGCTACTCACTGTCAAACAGTTCCAAGTACTGTTAGGTCTTATGGCAGCTGCATCCAACGTGATACCTCTTGGACTGCTGTACATGAGACCGCTACAGTGGTGGCTCAAAACCAAAGGGTTTTCCCCAAGGGGGAACCCATTCCGCAAGATCAAGGTCACGCGGCGCTGCCTACGGGCCTTAGTCATGTGGAAAAAGCCCTGGTTCCTATCCCAAGGTCCAGTGCTGGGAGCTCCTTGCCGCCGCATCACGCTAGCGACAGATGCACCCCTCACCGGGTGGGGAGCGGTCATGAGTGGCCGCTCCGCCCGTGGCCTGTGGAACGACCATCATCACTCTTGCCACATAAATTGCCTAGAAATGCTGGCTGTGTTCCGGGCTCTGAAGCATTTCCTTCCAGACCTAAGAAACCGTCACGTGCTGGTCCGCACAGACAACACTGCGGTAGTCTATTACATAAACCACCAGGGAGGTCTGCGTTCACGCCCCTTATGCAAGCTGGCGTACCAGATCATCATGTGGTCTCAAGGGAAGCTTCTCTCATTGAGAGCAGTTCATATTCCTGGACGCCTCAATGTGGGAGCAGACGTCCTGACGAGGCAGGGGCCGAGGCCCAGGGAATGGATGCTTCACCCAGAGGTGGTGAAGCAAGTCTGGAGAGTGTTTGGTCAAGCTCAAGTGGACCTCTTTGCGACTCAGGAGACATCGCAATGTCCCCTTTGGTACTCTCTAGTTCATCCAGCTCCTCTCGGACTGGATGCCATGGTACAGACGTGGCCGAGGCTTCGTCTGTACGCTTTTCCCCCGATCGTTCTGCTCCCGGGAGTTCTGGAAAGAGTGCGCCGGTACGGAGTACGGCTGCTGCTAGTAGCCACGTACTGGCCGGCCCGAGTATGGTTCTCGGATATAATCGCCCTCCTCGACGGCTCTCCATGGGAGATTCCTGTCAGGAGGGACCTTCTTTCTCAGGCTGGGGGCGCAATTTGCCACACCGACCCAGAGAAGTGGAAATTATGGGTGTGGCCCCTGAGGGGGCACAACTCATAGAAGCTGGTCTCCCAACTGAGGTTGTCGAGACCATCCTTCAATCCAGAGCTCCCTCTACGAGGAAACTTTATGGCCTAAAGTGGAACCTGTTTGCTTCATGGTGTCATGAACGCCGTTTAGACCCAGTCCACTGCCCGGTTGGTACAGTGCTGGAGTTCCTGCAAACTCGTTTGTCCGCTGGGTTAGCTCACTCCACCTTGAAGGTGTACGTGGCGGCTATATCGGCTTACCGCGCCCTTCATGGCGGCCTTTCAGTGGGCAAAAACCCCCTGGTCTCACGTTTCCTCCACGGTACACTCAGGCTGAGGCCTCGTGCAAGACCGAGAGTCCCTACATGGGACTTAGCTGTGGTGTTGGAGGCGCTGTGTAAGCCTCCCTTCGAGCCTCTGGAGGAGGCCTCTGATCGGATTCTTACCTTAAAGACAGCACTGCTGCTGGCGCTAACATCTCTCAAGAGAGTCGGGGACCTGCAGGCCCTTTCAGTGGCCCCTTCTTACATTGACTTTGCCCCAGGGTTGGCCAAAGCATTCCTTTACCCAAGAGCTGGGAACGTACCCGAGGTCCCATCAGCAACACCACAGCCAATAACGCTCGACCAGAGGAAGTATAACTTAATGTGTCCAGTAAGAGCACTAGACACTTACGTCCACAGAGCTGCCCTGTGGCGTAAATCAGAGCAACTCTTGGTTTGTTACGGCCCCCCTAAGAGGGGATGCCCGGCTTCCAAGCCTACTATCAGTAAGTGGATCGTTGATGCCATCTCTACTGCATACGAGTCCTCTGGTCTCCCATCCCCGATGGGAGTCAAGGCTCACTCAACTCGAGGCGTTTCAGCCTCCAAAGCTCTGATGGCAGGTGTCCCTATCCAGGACATCTGCAGTGC
Source organism: Garra rufa (assembly GCF_049309525.1). Classification (NCBI taxonomy): domain Eukaryota; kingdom Metazoa; phylum Chordata; class Actinopteri; order Cypriniformes; family Cyprinidae; genus Garra; species Garra rufa. The sequence goes on along the minus strand of NW_027394856.1, from coordinate 9,365 downwards.
GGCGGGTTGGTCCTCACCTCTAACGTTCGTCAGGTTTTACGAACTCAACCTCAGAGCCACTCCTGGCTCAGTCATCTTTCAGCCCTAGCAAAAAGGCTAGGCCCAGAGGTCAAAAGGCGCTTTCCTTCTATAAGGAAAAGAGTTTTTACCCCTTTTTGGTCTGGCAATTTCCCCAGACAAAGGCATATTACTCTCCTCATAAATTATTCCTCCTGGTCTGGCAGGTCCCCAGAAAGGAGACGGATCCCCACCATCTTGGCCTGGCACTTCCCAGGCAAGTGGTGGCTTATCTCACCTCGTGTGCCCGAGGGCCGAGGCCTGTATTCCTCTCGTCTGGTGGTTGATCACAGACAGAGATGTAGTACCTCTCGCATCCTGGCAATTTCCCCAGGCGGAGCTATTCTAGTGTCCTGGCAAGATCACCAGGCACTCCTTATGTCCCTCTTGTACTGGCTGTAACGCAGACAACGGACTACTACTTCTCTTCGTGTGCCTGAGGGCCGAGGTTCATTAATCCCTCTTGTCTGGTGGCTGATCACAGAGATGTATTACCTCTCGCGTCCTGGCAATTTCCCCAGGCGGAGCTACTCTAGTGTCCTGGCAAGATCACCAGGCACTCCTTATGTCCCTCTTGTACTGGCTGTAACGCAGACAACGGACTACCACTTCTCCTCGTGTGCCTGAGGGCCGAGGCTCATTTATCCCTCTTGTCTGGTGGTTGATCACAGACAGAGATGAATTCCAGTGTCCTGGCAAGATCACCAGGCACTTCTTGCGTCCCTCTTGTACTGGCTGTAATGCAGACAAAGGACCACTATTTTTTCTCGTGTGCCTGAGGGCCAAGGTTCATTTATCCCTCTTGTCTGGTGGCTGATCACAGACAGAGATGAATTCCAGTGTCCTGGCAAGATCACCAGGCACTTCTTGTGTCCCTCTTGTACTGGCTGTAACGCAGACAAAGGACTACCATTTCTCCTCGAGTGCCTGAGGGCCGAGGCTCATATATCCCTCTTGTCTGGTGGTGGATCACAGACAGAGATGTATTACCACTCGCGTCCTGGCAAGATCACCAGGCGGAGTTACCACGGTGTCTCATCAGGTAAGTATTCTAGACACTGTTTCCTTCTCGGTCTTGCGAGACCAGACGAAGGACTACTTTGACCTCGTGTGCCCGAGGGCCGAGGTACACTCTCTCCCTCTGATCTGGTGGGCTCCACAGACAGAGATGTATTACCGCTCATGCCCTGGCAAGCTCCCCAGGCTGAGGTTTGTTCCTGTGCTCTGGCAAGTTTCACCAGACACAACTTTTTCCACCCTTGGCCTAGCAGACACTAGGCAGGGCCTTGGAAATTATGGGGGCGTTGATACCTCGTTCCCCAAAGCGTTTCAGGACGCAGTGTTGAGTTCCCGGAAGGGAACGTCTCAGGTTACGTATGTAACCCTGGTTCCCTGAGGGAACGAGACACTGCATCTCGGACCATAATTCCCGCACCCCTGTGGCGCTCGCTTCATTCCTTTGAGCTGACGCCGGCTTCAAACGCACATGCTTTTATACTTCCTGGTCGCTGACGTCACCGTGCCTGTGACGTCACTCCCGTTTCTCATTGGACGTTGGACTATGACTCAGAGTGCGGCCCGCCAATGGCGTTCCCCAAAGCGTTTCAGGACGCAGTGTCTCGTTCCCTCAGGGAACCAGGGTTACATACGTAACCTGAGACGTTTTTGTCTGTTTTCACACAACTTACGCTAGAATCTCTAATTGACACTTTATATTCTTCAATCCAGCGCAGAGCAGTTTCACTCCTGAATCCTCCAGATTATTTTCGTTCATATAGAGCTCTTTCAGATTAGAGTCTGGTCCAAGTACTGAAGCCAGAGCTGTACAGCTTCTAACTGTTAAATTACTATCATTTAACCTACAAGGAAAATGTGATGATAGAAATAAATTGGTAAATACATAAGATTTGGTAAATACAAAAATGTTAATATTTTTACTTAAAAATTACATATACTGTAAGGCTCATAGATCAGTGATTTTTAGACAGTGATATTTGATACATACATTAAACGATCTTAAGCATGACAAAAAAATCAAATTATGGTTTTGATGTAGCGGCAGCTAATATCTGTAAATTGTTTATCTGATTAATTCAGACTCAGTACTTGTCACTATTGTCAAGTGATATAGCTAGCAGATATTTTCAGTGCATGTGATTAATCAAAATTTCATAATTGTTTTTGATAAGTTGCTTTAGCCCTAAATCATACTGTTATAACTGAACCATATACAGATTAAAATAATTTGTTTATAGTTAAACTAATTTATATAAAATGGAATGTGGTATATTCAATTAAACTATATAGAAAGAATAATTTTGGCATACTGTTTATAATTAACTTGCAGGCAGTATATGATTAAAAAATGAATTATAGAGGGTTATTAATAGATGTGTTTTTAAAATGAGTGCAACATATGACAAATTACTAACAAAGCTTTTTTGGAGGTTTTTATGACTGGTGATAGTCGAATGAGGCACTCGTCTGATTTCTTGAATTTTTGAAGCTCAAACTCCTCCATCTCCTCCTCTGATGTCAACAACACAAAGGCCAAAGCAGACCACTGGGCAGGAGAAAGATCAGAAGATGACAGACTTCCTTCTCTAAGGTGGGTTTGAATCTCTTTTACCAAGCTTTGGTCGTTCAGTTCATTCAGACAGTAGAACAGATTTATTGATCTATCTGGAGAAAGATTATCTTCAAATTTCTGCTTGATGTACTGAACTATTTCCTTTGTGCTCTGGTCACTGCCATCTTGCTGTGTCAATAGACCTTGTAAGAGTTTTTTTTTAGACTCAAGTGACAAACCGAGAAGGAAGCGAAGGAAAAGGTCCAGGTGTCCATTGTCACTCTCAAGTGCTTTGTCGACTGCCATCTTGAGTAAATCAATTATGGTTTCATTTTGGTTTTCCTGTTCTGTAGGCTCATGAACAAATGCATTTTTCTTGTTGATGTCTAAAAACAGATGTGCATAAAGTGCTGCAATAAACTCTTGAATGCTCATGTGAACAAAGCAGTACATGGTACCAAGAATGATCCCCGTTTCTTCTTTAAAGATCTGGGTACACATGCTTGAGTAAACTGATGCTTTAGAGACATCAATGCCACAGGCTTTCAGATCGCTCTCATAAAAGATCAGGTTGTTGTTTTCCAGCTGATGGAATGCCAGTTTCCCCAGTGAAAGTATGTTATCTTTATCCCAGGAAACATCTGGTGTGTATTCTCCATCATACTTTTGTCTACTCTGCAGCATCTGAAAACGTAGAAAGTGTGTGTACATTTGTGTCAGAGTCTTGGGAGTCTCTTCAGTATTAGATTCTTGCCGTGTTTTGGAGATGTCGTCAACCTGATTGTTTTTCAATTCTTTCTTTTTTTTTTCCTCCAAAATCTTTTGGAGAACAGTAGCTGAAATCCAGCAGAAGACTGGGATGTGGCACATGATAAAGAGACTCTTTGATTGTTTAACATGATCAATGATTTCTTTGGCCAGATTCTGATCTGTGAACCTTTTTTTGAAGTACTCCTCCTTTTGTACATCATTGAAACCTCTGACCTCTGTCACTCGGTCGATACAGTCAGGAGGAATCTTACTGGCAGCTGCTGGTCTGGTGGTGATCCAGATCTGCGCAGAAGAAAGCAGATTTCCCTTGATGAGGTTCGTTAGGAGAACATCTAGAGAGGCAGGTGATGATACATCACGCCACGTCTCGTTTTCCTTAAAGTTTAGAGGAAGACGGCATTCGTCCAATCCGTCAAGGATGAACAGGACTTTAAATTTATCATTTCTTGTAAGGTTTAGTCCTTTTGTCTCTGGGAAAAACTGACTTACAAGACTCATCAAACTTTGTCTTTCTTTGTCCTTTAAGTTCATCTCTCTGAATGGAAGAGGAAATATGAAGCTGATATCCTGATTTTCTTTTTCTTCAGCCCAGTCCAGAATAAACTTTTGCACAGAGATGGATTTTCCGATGCCAGCAACTCCTTTTGTCAGTACAGTTCTGATCTCCTCTTGTTCAGATGCTTGGAACAAATGCGTGCATTCAACCTGTATCTCTTGTGTTTCATGACGCCTGGAAGCAACTTCAATCTGTCTTACCTCATGTTCAGTATTGACCTGTTCACTACCACCCTGAGTTATATAGAGATCTGTGTAGATACTATTCAGAAGTGTGGAGTCACCATGCTTTGCAATTCCTTCAAACACACATTGGTACTTTTTCTTCAGGTTAGATTTAAGTTGTCTTTGATGAATGAAGACAAGCTCATCTGAACAAACACAACAAAAAACAAAAATCTAAAACCTAAAAATTAAAATTTTCTTTCTTCATTTTATAAGTGAAAAATTAGAAAGATGCTCATGAGTCCCTTACCTTTTAGATTGTCTGCAAGTTCATCTTGCTTCATATGTTTTAGGAAGTAAAGTATGATATCAAGAGCTGCTTCTTTGATTTCACACATGTCCTCAATAAAATCCTGCACAAAGTATTGTGTGTTCTCTTTTTTTAATATTTTCTTAAACCTTTCCATCTCATTCTTCAGAAATATAATTACTTTGTTCTCAAGATCCTAATAATCAAAGAATAAAAACAAAGAGGGGTACATCACCAAAATTGTATAAAATCTCAGATCCACATATAAAACATAAGGTTAAACTTCTTAGACAAAAGCAGTAACACAAATATCAAAATTGAGGTAGGGAAAATGAGAATTTCCCAATTTAAACATGACAGTACTCTAAATCATGCATAGCTGTGGGGTGGTACACACACACACACACACACACACACACACACACACACACACACACACACACATACATATATACACACACACACACACACACACACACACACACACACACACACACACAGACACATACATACATATATATACATACACACACACACACACACACACACACACACACACACAAGAAATTGTGCAAGACTTTTACATTTAACTCAATTTGAATGATAATAAATTAAAAAGGAAAACCAACACACACACACACACACAAGAAATTGTGCAAGACTTTTACATTTAACTCAATTCAAAAATAACATTGAATATTAACATTTTATTTATTTTTTGTTCCTTGCAACAGAAACAGTTCTATTTTTAAAAAAATAATATATTGTATACTCATACAAAGCTATTATTATCAGAACTTGTGAACAGTTCATAGCGGAAGCATACAGTTGACATACTGTACTACAACATACTACATAGAAATTCCTATTGGCGCAGACTTTTTGAGCAGAGTTTGCTTGTCCAGCGAGAATGACTGAGCGGTACACGAACAAAATGCACATTCATAGAGTGGAATACTATGTTACACTGCACAGTGACTATGGCAAGAGGAGAGTGAAACCTGTGTGCTGAATACTGCCAGAGGTAGCGGTGTGGTCAAATTATCGTTAAGACAAGTCATTTCACTTGGCAGCAATCTTTGAAACACATCTCTTATCTATCTCTTTGAATGGGGATACATCATATTCTCCAAAACTGCTCACTAAGCTCACGATTCATTTTCGTATTTGAAAACACCAATGAAATTTTACAACAACAGACTCAGAAAGCTTGTTTCTTTTGTTAAAATACAGTTAAAAAGTTTGTTATTGATGGTAGACCAGCAAATGAGCATGCATAGTCATGAGTGTAAGTTTGCGAATGGTCCCTGTTTCTATATGAACTGCAGTTATTCAATTACTTTACTAATCAATGGTTGGCTCTTACAATTATATTAGACGTAGCACTTTTTCCATTCATAAGTAATAGGAGTGCACAGTCTTTGGGTGCGGTGAACATTATTTTAGAGTATCATTTAATTAAATAAATAATTTAATATTTCCACACAGATGTCATATTTTTGTAATAATTTCACCCTTACGGTCCAAAAGACATTTTATGTTGAATCAAACTAAATATTTCTTGCATAAGCTACTGAAGCAATGTATGTTTGATGCTTTACACAAAAATGACTTTAAATTATCTTTTGGAGTAATTTGTCAGTCAAATTTGCTGTGCATTTTTTGCCAGATCATGAAATTAAGTATATAAACACACGTGTATGCGTGTATATATATGGGGCTGTCAAAATTAACACGTTGATAACTCGTTAATGCAAATTCATTTTAACAGCACTAATTCTATTAATGCACGATTAATGCAGCGCACATTTTCTGTTTGACCCATTGCCTAATGGATGCACAATGTTGCTAACCTAGCAAAAAGTGTCAAGCAACAATACATATACACATAATTGGACAAACCTAATATAGTTTCTGAGGTACTCCAGTTTTGCCGAACGAGCGTGAGGTCTCCCAATGCGCGCACACCTCCCTCTCTTTATATCTGCTTCTTCTCTGTTCAGCGAGCGGCAGTGGAGCAGCGCTTTCAGTTAAACCAGATGTTGCCTTCAGTGCTTGAAGTGGGCCGGTACGCAAGTACGCTAAAGGATTAAGATAAAGACGTACACAGACGTGCATGTGTACCGGCCCCTTTCAAGCACTGGAAGCAACATCTGGTTTAACCCTCATGTGGTGTTCATGTCATTTTTGACTGGAGAAGATTTTCTTTTTCCTGAAAATACTAGTCAATGATATCGCATTGAACTGAAACTTAGTGACTTTGTTCACAGAGACTATAACAACTTGTCCACATTTTTATTTTATTTATTTATTTATTTTACTTTTTTGTGTTGTTTTTTTCACCTTGTTACACCAATGGTGTTCCCGGTCAAAAATGACAGGCCTACACAAAATAGCTTATAAATCCATCGTTCTGCTATTATCCTCAAAAATTGGATTCAATCTTTTTATCAACTTGTTTCCTTTCAATTAGGACTGGTTTTGTATTCAATTTTCAAACGGTTTAATTGTAGGGGTCATTTATCCGAGCTCCTGGTCATTGAAAGTGAATGGGGGAGACTGAAAATTAGAGAAAATGTAGTTGTCAGGAGCATGTTTATCATGTTCACATATGTATATGTGTGCTTGCAGACATAAAGCCATTGGACATGTGCATGCATGGATACATGTATGCCACACACACACACACACACACACACACACACACACACACACACACACACACACACTAACACAAACTATTTTCTGAAAGAAACATTTTTTTTGTTCACAGTGATACTTTTTTTAAATGACTGATTTATAAGTAATTTTTTATAGGCCTGTCATTTTTGACCGGGAACACCACAAGTGTGACTATGTGACATTTTTTACTAAATAAAAGTTTTTCAAAACAAACTTCCTGGTGAACACTAGTAGACTAGTGTGATAAACAGAATCAATATTTTTTCATATTTTTTTTTAATATTTCCAAAATTATTCAAAAATAATTTTTTTTTTTTAACTTAAAAAATGAGATGCCTACTCTCAGATAAATGAGGCCCACAATTAACCCTTTAGAACGTACAATCACACCGGTGTGATTTGTCTTGGATGGTCCCTGAAGGGTACGATCACACCGGTGTGATTCGAACGTTCGCCGCATCACGTGATCAGCTGCTGAATTCAAATCTGTTTTGGCGCTTTTGCTGGCTCTGAGCCAGATCATATGCGGTCAGTGCTTGTCATATTTTCACAACTATTCAGTGTTTTCAACCATATAATGCTTATTTTAGGTTTCAGACATTTAAATACACATAAGTACTAGCAAAACCATACATTTATAGTTTGTAAAATACACACTGATGTCTATGGAAGCGGCAATAATGATCCTACAAATATATTCTGACAGCATAATTTATTGATATCATATACAGATTATGCAGGTGACTATAAAGTTCACTCTCATCTTCTCCCAGCTCACCAGAGACTTACTTTAATGTCTTTCGGGAGGAGAGGATGCATTTGCGTGTGTTAAATCCCACAGCTCGGATTCAGCGCGAACAAACATGGCGGCGCCCATCACCCGGTATAGATCAACTAATGCGGTCATTATAAAAGTATTTGGATTTTTAAATACATTTATTTGCACATATTTCGAAAATCGGAATATCAGATATTTCAAAATATAACGAGCATGCTTGTGAATATTAATGATAAAAAAGGGAAAACGAAATAAAAGCGATTCATGTGTCTTACAGTGCTGTTGTGGCTGCGGTGTGTCACATGACGCGTCGCCATGGAAACAGTAATGCCAAACATTCCAAAATAACGGTCGCCTAAAAAAACTCACTCTTTGGGGTTAGATAGAATATTTTAAACTCACGTGTGAAAAGGTTAATTAGATGCAAATAGAAATATAAAACCAGTCCTAATTGACAGAAAACAAGTTGACAAAAAGATTGAATCCAAGATTGGGTGAAAATGTGGTTAAATGAGTGATTTATAAGCTATTTTTTATAGGCCTGTCATTTTTGACAGGGAACACCATAGGTGTAATAGGATTTTGAACAACACATTAGGGTTAACTGAAAGCGCTGCTCCACTACCGGCACTTTTGCCATCTTTAATGAATGCAAGCGCAGTCGGTCTACGTTATTGGCGCTGTGGGGTTGATGCGTAAAGCCACATACGAGTTTGCAAGCGAAAACGGTTTATTATAATGCACGTCAAACACATGCATATCATATATATGCCAAAGTTAATTTCAGCTTATTAATAGCACGCCAAATAAAAACAGTAAATCGTGCTAGTGCGCATTTTCATGAGACCAGGCTCTTGAATCAGTACCTTATAACGAAAAAAAAAAAAAAAAAGAAGCAGGTTTTTGGGATCACAAAGCTTTAAACAGATGAAATCTATAAAATGTCACAGGATCGTGAAGGCATTCAAACAGGAAGTTAAAAACAACGATAATAATGCAGGGAATAGTGACTTAGGTCCAGATGCAGGTAAATTATTCTTTTCAGTGATTGAGACATGATCATAAATTCATATCATTTTGGTTGTCTGATAACAGAAATAATAAATTATAACTATGGAAACAGTTTTGTTGAGAACTTGGCTGCAACAAATTACATTAGGTGGGTACAGAGAGGCAAACAAATAAATGAAAAATTATGCACAATTGTGACAAAATAATAAATGTACATTTTGCATGTTAAGAAGTGAGCTGCCCTGTCCTGCAAATAATGTAAACAGGCTTGTGTAAGTAAATTGCTCGCTGAAAAGAAAATGAAGTAATGGGAACCTGGTATTTCTATGCTCTATTTTTTTCATGAACAAGTTTTTTGAAAAACATCTATGATCTTTGAAACATGTCTAGTCTTCATGCTCTATGTCGATTATGGTTTCACTAATAATAAACACACATTTGCTTAAATCTTCCATATTTGTCCATGC
>NW_027394855.1:0-13189 GCF_049309525.1 Garra rufa | reverse complement strand
GGTTTTACTGGGCCTTTACATGCCACACCTCCAGAGAACAGTCTAAAACAAATGAAAGAAACCAAAAAATGAAAAAATAATCTAATTCTGATGGACAGCTCTTTGCAGAGTTGTCAGCATCACTCTGCTCAAAGTATTACAATTACACCAAGCAGCAAGCTGTCAGAATGTAGACTCACTGGGCAAGTTATGACGGAATAAATAAACCCTAGTAACTGTTTCATCCTCTCTGTCTGTCTCTGTCACTCACTCACTCTCAGGATATGCCCCTGTCACCGGGATGTGCCACCCTGTCCGCAGCTGCACCCTCAATCATGAAGACGGCTTCTCTTCTGCCTTTGTTGTAGCCCATGAGACGGGACACGTGTAGGTTTTTAAGCGTGACCAGGTGCTATTCAGCCTTTTCAGATTGAAAAGTGGTTTATGTCACTCCAGTTGATGTTTTATTTGTGGTTTCTCATTTTAATTCCACAAGGAATGCATGTTTTCAGATTAATTGCCATACCTTTATGCTCTCAAGGCAAGGACTCTATTCAGAGTAACACAATGGACATAAAAATGCAAGGAAACTTGCCTATCTTTTGGGGATATTAAATAATAGAGAAAGATGTCGGAATGCTTGATAGATGATAATTTGTCCTTACAACCCTACTTGATAATAAGTCAGTCTGTTATGTTGTTCAAAACATCCCTCATGTTGATTTTTGAGCTCATGCTTAAGAGTCCTTGTCTACTGTTTTAGCAAGCCTAATCAGCCTTGCCAGGTCCCTTTTGTGGGTTTCAATTCCTCCTTTAACAACAGTTGCTTAAAGTCTGTAGGCATCTAACATTAAAAAGGATTTCAGAAAAAAAAAACACCACCTACACAGAGATTAGTCACGGAGTCAACCTCCTTATCATCTTCTCCTTATTGAAACTATTGTCAAGGACTTTACCCTCTCAAATACTCTGTCTCTATCTGTTTATCTCTTTCTTTCAAATCCAGTTTTCATTGCACACGTGACAAAGGCTGGTAGACCATCATTACTGTACTGCATCTCACCATCATCCTACTGACAGTCTTTGATTCAGTTTGGCATTAGCACAGACTGAAATAACATTTTATTTAATTCAAAGTCAGATGTCAGGGCCTCTGAGATCCTTTTCTGGCTGGCAGCCACGTAGATTTGATTCCCTCTTAAGCCTCTGTCCTTCCTGTTTTCATATCAATCTCTGCGCAAACTTCTCCATCTGTTTGACATTTGTGATGTAAGATTATATTCACTCATTACATAAATGATACTTCATTGTGCAGAAATGTAGAAACATTACTGTTTAAAAGTTTTGAGTCAATAAGATTTGAAAGACATTATTTAAAGGATTAGTTAACTTTCAGATTTACTCACCACTATGTCATTCAAGATGTTCATGTCTTACTTTCTTCAGTGAAAATGAAGAAATGGGTTGAAGGTCCAAACTGCAGTTTTGGTGCAGCTTCAAACGGCTCTACACAATCCCAGCTGAGGAATAAAGGTCTTATCTAGTGAAACGGTCTGTCATTTTCTAAAAAAAATAAACATTTCTACACTTTTAAACCACAAATGCACTAGCTTTGCGATTCATGTCCGCAACTTCACACATTACGTAATCACGTTGGAAAGGTCATGCTCGATTTTTTATTTTTTTTTGTGTGTGTGCGCTTCGGTTCAAAATTGTCCAACATCGTTGTTTTACCTTTTTTTGTAAAGTGTGACTTTTTTGCACATTTGTTTTGTGAACACTGGGTCAGTACTTTCACCTACGTCACATGTGACCTTTGCGACGTGACTAGTAATGTATAAAGATGTGGATGCAGAGCTAGTGCAAGACAAGCATTTTTGGTTTAAAAGTATATCATTTTTTTTTTTTTTTGAGAAAATGACAGGTCGTTTCACTAGATAAGACCCTTATTCCTCAGCTGGAATTGTGTAGAGCCCTTTGAAGATGTATTAAAACTGCTATTTGGACCTTAAACCCGTTGATCCCCATTGAAGTCCACTATATGGAGAAAAATGCAATGTTTTCCTCAAAAACCCAAATTTCTTTTCGACTGAAGAAAGAAAGACCATCTTGAAGAACATCTTGGATGACATGGGGTAAATAAATCATTAAGAAATGTTTTATTCTGGAAGTGAACTAATCTTTTAAGGATGCATTAAATTGATCAAAAGTGACAGAAATGTTTCGTAACAGTGTAAAAATCTTTACTATTTTAAATAAATGCAGTTAAATGTGTTATAGCATCCACAAAAATAATAAGCAGAACATCAACATCAAATAAGAAATGCTTCTTGAGCAGCAAGTCAGCATATTAGTATGATTTTTGAAGAATCATGTGACACTGAAGACTGGAATAATACTGTAGTTGTTAAATCCAGCTCTTAAAATATAAAACAGTTCTTTTAAATTTTAAAGGAGTAGTTCACTTTTAGAACAAAAATTTACAGATAATGTACTCACTCCCTTGTCATCCAAGATGTTTATGTCTTTCTTTCTTCAGTCGTAAGGAAATTATGGTTTTTGAGGAAAACATTTTAGGATTTCTCTCCATATAATAGACTTCTATAGTGCCCCCGAGTTTGAACTTCCAAAATGCAGCTTCAAATGGCTCTAAACAATCACAGCCGAGGAAAGAAGGGTCTTATCTAGCAAAACGATCGGTTATTTTCTAAAAAAAAATTACAATTTATATACTATTTTATCCTCAAATGCTTGTCTTGTCTAGCTCTGTGTGGAGATTAAAAAGTATATAAATTGTAAATGTTTTTAGAAAATAATCAATTGTTTCACAAGAAAAGACCTTTCTTCTTTGGCTGGGATCATTAAGAGCCCTTTGAAGCTGCATTTAATCTGCATTTTGGAAGTTCAAACTCGGAGGGCACCATAGAAGTCCATTATATCAAGAGAAATCCTGAAATGTTTTCCTCAAAAAACACAATTTCTTTGCGACTGAACAAAGAAAGACATGAACATCTTGGGTGACAAGGGGGTGAGTATATTATCTGTAAATTTTTGTTCTGAAAGTGAACTACTCCTTTAATATATTTTACAATACTACTGTTTTTACTTTATTTTAATCGAATAAATGTAGCTTTTATGAACATAAATGATTACTTTAAAAAAAATCTTACTGACCCTTGACTTTTAAGCAGCAGTGTAAATGTTTACATTTTTATTTGTTAGTTTTTCAGCATCTCTTCTAGACTCATCCATGTTTGATGTTGAATATACATGAGGAGTCCAGTCAGATTCATTGTGAGCAGGCCCACCAGCTGCAGTGCTGCAGAAATGACCAAAATGACAGACAAAATGTCACAGCTAGTTAGACAACAGATTTAGATTAACATTAAAAACAAGCTTTCATTGCTTTGTTGTGTCTTGCCTGGTTAGGTCACAGTGTCATATTGTAATTTCATACCCAGTAATAAAGATGGGAGGTGCCGGAGGTGCATCTCTCATATAGACATATAACTATGCTAATTGGAGTAGAAAATGTTACTTCTGGCCATTGCTGCACTCAAATGTTCCTGCTTACCATAATCATGCCTTGTCTGTAGGCTGGGAATGGAGCATGACGGTCAGGGCAACCGCTGCGGTGACGAAACAGCCATGGGAAGTGTCATGGCCCCTCTGGTGCAAGCAGCCTTCCACCGCTACCACTGGTCGATGTGCAGTGGACAAGAACTGAAGAGATACATTCAGTGAGTTCACACTTCTCACAACTCTCTATGTTTTATTTAGAAAACTGGAAGGCCTTGAACTTATATGTGTATTTTTAATATAAATGTGTCTCCTCACTGATATGCCTATGATGGATATCGCTCATGAGTTACTTGTGCGTAAACATTGGCCTTTGTTTTGACTGGAGCTCTGCTTTGTTTGGTGTCACCTTAAGTTCAGTTGACTGTTTGTTTACCTGAATTAGAGTCACCAATAGGTCACTTGCTGTGAGAGAGTAGAAGTGTGAGATCAAAGGGCTTTAATTTAACTGGTCAGTAGATTGTCCTGATATCCTACAGCGTACAGACAACGTGACCAACAGGGATTAACTCTAAAGCAGCCCATAATTGCTGCTTTAGCCATGAAGATGATAGTGTTTGCCCCATTACTCCAGCAGCATATTAACTAAATACACTGTGCAATGGTTTTGTTTTTATAAGACCCTCTTTACAAATGTGTTTGAGCTCTTTTTAATTTCTGTTTTGAATCTGATCCTCCTTTGAAGTCATAGTCAGGCGATTTAGAAATAATATGGCATATTTAAAGAGATAACCGTTTCATCTGCATGGATACTTTTGCTAAAAAACAAACCACACACACACACACACACACACACACACACACACACACACACACACACATGTTGGGTTTACATGTTTTATGGGGACATTCCATAGGCGTAATGGTTTTTATACTGTACAAACCGTACTTTCTATCGCCCTACACCTACCCTACACCTAAACCTAGCCCTCACAGGAGATTGTGCACACTTTTACTTCCTCAAAAAAACTCATTGTGCATGATTTATAAGAGAAATGTCCCCACAAGGTCAAAATCTACTGGTATTCCTATCCTTGTGGGGACATTTGGTCCCCACAACGTGATGAATACCAGGTACACACACACACACACACACACACACACACACGCACGCACGCACGCACGCACGCACGCACAAAAAAATGGACATTCACGGTTTGTTTCACAGACTGATATGCTATGTTCTGCACCTGGGACACTTTGAAGTGTCTGTTTATATGATAAATAATGTAAAAAGTCTTTTTTTATTATTTAAAGAGACACTTCACATAAAAATGCAATTTTGCATCATTTACAAACCCTTATGTCATTTCAAACCTGCTTGACCTTTTTTCTTCTGTGGAACACACACACATGAACACACACAAAACGATATTTGAAAAGTGTCTCTTATTCAATATAATAGTAGTAGAAGCTGTTTTGGACCCCCACTGACTATGATTATATGGACAAAACATCTCATTTTCAGGTAAGAAAAGACAAGTATAAAAATGTGAATTAACAAAGGAGCAAACTGAGACCCGTTATACACGCTATATTCTAGGTTTAAGGATTTGGGCTGAATTTCTGTAATAGACCTCTCAATTTGAGGTCATTTATTCATTTGAGCCCTCATTTATTCACTCAATCAGTTCAGAAGACATCTAGTGCCACTTAAGGATTTTCAAATTTATATACTGGCCCATGTTCAGGGTTAATCCTGTCATGGCCAAGGGTTGATGGGATGTAAATTACCCATGAATCTCGGCAACTTACCGCGGCCAATACAAATGAGATGTTGAGTAGCTCTCTGTGACAGGAAAAGCCTTTTCAGCATTGTCTATTGAGTTTGAAGTGGTCACTATTCTAGGTAGCCATTGAGCAGTGTCGAATAAATGATTTTTCCATTCACACCAAGAAAATCAATGCATTTGCATTTACCAATACCCTTTTTAGGGGGGCTATTTCTTTTTTACTTACAACTAAACTCTTGCATAACCTTTAACTTGAACAGCGCTCTTAAAGAAATGCTCATGATTAAGAGCAGACACAGATTTATTTCTGATAATGAAAAGGCCTCACTTTCACTAGAAATCCTTGAGTAGCTCTTCGCTGGCCTCAGCTTAAATTAGCCAGTGGGCGAAGGAAATCTCTGAAGAGACTTTTGAAGTTCAAAATCTCTTTGTGGGTTGAAAGTTTTGAAAGCACTTTCTCTGCATGTCTTGGCCTCACTTAGCACTTCAGGATTTTGAACATTTACTGTAAATTATCTACTGAATGGATATCAGGATTCAGTTTTTCTAGGGTTCAATATGGGCTCCGTTTATTGATAAGAATCATATGAATCATCTAGAATGTACAAGTCTCATGTCCACTTTAGGCTTACCATTTGCTACTGAACTTTAGAAGTGGCTTCCAAAGTTTGTAGGGCCATTCATTAAACACATTTATTAGGTTTACTTAAACAGCTATAGTAACTTTGTTTGTTTTTCACAGTTCATATGACTGCCTGCTGGACGATCCCTTTAAACATGACTGGCCACAGCTCCCCGAACTTCCCGGCATCAATTACTCCATGGATGAGCAGTGTCGCTTTGATTTTGGCGTTGGATACAAAATCTGTACTTCAGTGAGTATGGCTAGAGGCTACATTCTCCCTTGACAGATCTGATAAATATCAGTCATTAAAGCATGCACCAAAAAGTCAGTCTTTTAGTTTTTTGGTATTTTAACGAATAACCCTGTCCAAGGTCATTTAGCTGGATGTGCTTCAAATATTTTTTAAATATTTCAACGCCAGATTTCATTTATGAATGAGAACATATAAAGAAAGTCTGTGTCTGTTATAATATTAGTTTCTAGCTATTTTCTTCACAGCTAAATATGTTCTTTTATGTTCTGTTAACCCCCCTAAAACCCTCAGCTCTAAACACTTTCAAGTATGAAATGAATAGGTGCTGCAAAGTCCCAATCACATGTATAGTGTCAGGGAAAAGAGCCTCACACCTGGTTTATGACCTGACACTGAGAACCAGCAGATGGCAAGATGTTTGGCGTTCTGTCATCAAAGGCTGTAACACTAGTAAACAAGAACAGCATGCTGTGATCCTTCCTCCCAGCCTCTCTCTCATGCCTGAAAAATCTGTGCCAAGCTGTGCACCACAGCCCGACAAAACTCGCATCCCCATGAAATATTCTGTGACCCCACTAATCATGCTTTAAACAGTTGGTTCTCTGAAGACATGAGAAAAGTGGCCCCATTGTCAGTGTTGATAGAAGGAGTTAGATTGTAATGGGCTTGTAAACAAAATATTTGTTAGGAACTCTTTGTTGCTTCTCCCATCTGCAGAGTGACATTTTAATTAGCTCTCTGAGGAGTCTGTAGTACAAAAAAGGTAATTTTGCGGCTGAGCTTTTTTTATTTATTCCATGACTGTACTGTGTAATTATATTGAATGTTTAATACTCATATTATACATGCATGAAATTCTGTCAGGTTCTTCACCTTTATGTTGATTCAAACCTGTCTTCAGTAATGCACAAAAGGAACAAAAGACAATAAAATTCTTACGTTTGTTCTAATTGTATTTTTATGTGCACTTTCAACGAATGATGACTGAGGTCTTGAAACTTTAAAAGCATGTAAAAACACTCTAAGAAGATATAAAATCATAAAAACTGTTAAAAGTCACACAATAGCTACAAAAGAAGAATGGCATGTGGGTTTGGATCAAAATGAAGGTGAATAATTAATGGTAGAATGTATTTATTTATTTATTTATTTTGATAACTTGTACGTATTAAAGAAACAGCGACAGACAGCTTCAACATTTCTCACATTATCACAGTTTATTCTAGCCTGGAAAAATCCAGACCCTAATCTATTAAGATTAAGGGTCTGGCATCGAGCAATGAAAAGGGCCTAACTCGAGGGGCGGCACCAAGCGTGCATATGAAACTCTCACTGCACGCAATTGGATAACGCCACGACCAATCACAACAATACACGGTGTGACGTATCCAGAGCGACGGTGAACATATAAGAGTGGATTTCAATGCTATGACATAAACAATGTGACAAGATTAATAACTATTAATTACGACAGCCGAATCAACCTCATAAAACAATTAGGTCCGATCAAACTATTCATTAACTATCAGCTAATATGTGGATGGACGCTAGCTTTTCATTCAGCAGCGAGACATATCGTCCTGTTCAAGTTAGGCTACTGTATTACTATTGAATAGTTCCGTTTTTCGTTACAGTAAGTTTACCAAGTGACTCTTACCATTTGTAAATGAGATGGACCTCATCCACCACAATCCTGATCAGGTTGTCTCGGGAGACCTTGTTCGATAACATTTATCGCCACTTCTTTTTTAACAGCCAGGACTCGGGACTGCCGAATGCTATCTGGAATTGCCCGCTTCGGATCTGTTCCTCTTCGCGGTCGCCCCATACGCTTAACTACCAGCGGAGCTAACTGATAAATTAAACTCTTGCCGTATCCAGTCGGCAAAACGGCAAAAATTCGAGCGCGGTTTTCTGTCCCTCTTTTATATGAAAAGCCAAGTCTAACTCGTTCATTGTAGCGGCCAAAGCCGTTTCAAACAACTGGTGTTCATCTGTAGCCATCTTTCAATGTTTAGCCTTCTAAATGATTCCGGAGGTTGCAGCGCTGTCGTCATCAGCTTAGCTCGCCTCTGGCCCGCCTACATCAGATACACCGATTTGATTGGTTCCCAGAACATATTGCAGTAACATGCATCATTGCTCGATGCCAGAGTGTCTTGCAGAGACAATTCAAATTGTGCTCTCACGAGACCTCTGGATTTCCAGGGTAAGTTTATTCACTATAGTTTAGAAAATGGTAAGAAAATATAACAAGAAATCAGAGTTAAACTGTGCCAGAAAAAAAATGTATCATGATAATGTCAGATAACTTTGATAGAAAGGTGATGGATTACAATCAAAATTTTAGACAACTGTTAGTATGACAGTATATACACAAATACCAATACTTGATTGACAAATTACCAAGCAGTGCTTCATTTTATTCAGTCTCTGGTGTAAAAAGGTTGCATTAGCAATTAAAGAAAAAACACTTAAGCAAAACATGGTCAGGTCAAAGTGAATAAATTTTGGTCCCAAATTTGTTATCAGTTTTACTGGTAGTCAACTGTATGAAGAATTTTTAGGGATAATATGTCGCAGTTTACTTCATTTTGCTATCCTCACATGAAATATAAAAAATTATATCTGGTGTCTAAATAATTTTTGGTTTGACTTTACATCTGATTATGATTTTGGAAAAATGATTAGAGAAGTCTAGCATATGTTACCAGATAAAATCCTGTCATTTCACCAGAGTAATGACATTTTATTTAAAAACTGCAAAAGGGAAAAAGAAACGTGTAGAGATGCACCGATTGCAATTTTCTTGGCCAATACGATTTTTCCGAAGTGTGACCTGCCGATTCCGATTTTATTTTTTTAAGAACTGTAATGAAAGCATAGGCCTATACAGAAATATTTTCTTTAATTAAATTTATTTTATAATAAAATAAATTTTTAAACATTATAGGATCTTCTTACAACAAAATAACTTTAACAACAAAATAAAGTGCTTTGTGCCTTCGAAAAAGGTACAGTATAAAATTAGTTCCTGTAACTAACATAGTATAGTTATACTAACAAAAATCTTTTCCTCAATGTATTTATTTTATTTTATAATAAAAGAAATGTATAAATATTACAGCATCTTCTCATATTAAAATAACTTTAACAAAATAAAGTGCTCTGAGCCTTGAAAACATTAGAAATAAAATATAAGTAACAAAGCAGGCATACAAAAATCTACTTTTCTTCAATGAATTTTATATGGATTTTTTTTTAAACATTAATTACAGGATCATCTCACAACAATAACTTTAATAACAAAACGTGCACTGTGTCTTCAAACAGGTAGAAATAACAATGCCAGTACTAAATGCTATTACTTGAGCATTAATGGCAAATTTTCCTTGATAAAGAGAAGCATTTCTGCCTTGTCACCAGTTAATCCAGCGGTAACGTTACTACACTTCGTAACATTCATTCACATATTTGCGCTACGCCACCGCATACAGCGTCTTCACACACAGATGATATTTACCAGAGAAGTGTAATATAAATGCATCTGTAAATAAATACAAATTAGTGCGCGGCTGCGACGTAATTGCATGTGCTTCTGGCAATAAAAGGATCGGCTAGGAATCCGCAAGAGGAGAAATTGACCGGCCGGTCTCCGATCCACGCCGATCATGCGAAAATCGGCCGATTCCGATCACTAGCCGATCAATCGGTGCATCTCTAGAAATGTGCACACATGAATTATTCACAATAAAATGTCAATAACTTGCGTTTAGAAAGAAAAGAGGATGATTCCATGTCATGCCAACTTTAATAGAATGACAGAAGAATATCCAGTAATCGAAACTGGCTTCACCAATTGGTTGTCTCATACAGTGCAGTGTGTGAAAGATTGAGCCAGTGACAGAACTAAAGACAACTGATATTCTTTAGTCCAGTTGCATGCCAAGGGACTTGTTAGAGGATTTAAATGGAAGTTCATTTTACAGAAACAGTCTTTCCCATTTATGCCGACAACATAGTGCCGTTTCTCCCTTGGGCACATCCGTCCATTCATTAACCGTATGTCTGAGCCTTCCTACTCCACACGGCATTGCAAATAAGCAGTACTTTTTTGGTGAAGAACACAGAACTCAGATGTGAACCTTGAATTTCAGCTGTCATCTATTAGCTTCCTCTCCCGGTCTTGGTATCCATTAAATTATTTGTTTAAATTTCTGTGTCATTGTTGTTGTTGTTTTCTAAGAAAGACTATCCGGCAGAATACTGTTTGGATTCTTAATATTGTAATATGTATGCTACATACTCCTGCTGTGTTTAATGAAAGTAAAAATACTGAATAGAAGTCCAGCTGTGCATGTATCAGTCTCTAATGGACAACAGTGTCATTTCTGAAATTGTACTTGCATTCCGAATCACATTAATTTGTCATAATCAAACCCTGTGAATTTAGTGATAAATTAACGTTCTCCTGTTTTATTTAAAAATAGATGTCATTTGGTTAATTGCGTCTCATGAAATTACATTATAATATGCTTCTAAAGTGCTGTATGCCAACAAACAACTGTGTAGAAACCACAGCTGATGTGAATTAAACAGAATAAACCATCAGAATCTCAAATGTATCTATTGAGGCCAAAATACTCAAACCGTGTCAACACCGGACACGAGCGGTGCAATGCAACAAAAGCCAATAGATACCAATTATAATCAGTGATTGTGTCTTCTGACAACAGGGCATATGGATTTGCAGCATTTACTTTGATGCATCAAATGTAGACCGGCTCAAGCTGTTGCAGTGTAGACATAGTGTTTGATGAAACGCAATGACAGATGGGTAAATTTCACTATGAAATATTGATGTATACTTATTCGTCCCGTCATGCTGAACATATACGTTTTTTTTTTGTTTTTTTTTGTTCTGGAATCTCACTCTCAGATGGCACTCACACTAATTTCCTGAGTGTCTATCAGTAGCAGTAGCTCCAGAGTGCCACTGGCAGCCTCAAGAGGAAAAATCAATTCAGTATTTTTTTTTTCTGAATCTCTTCTCAAGCACGTTCCTAAAAGGAAAAGGATTGTCAGGCCTTATCTCTTGTGGAATTGTAGCTCGGCCAAAGAAGTTCAGAATTCTTTTAAATTTGTCTCGCCATTTAATTCTCTCTGACTCTCTCTCTCGTAAAATGCCAAGCAACCAACCATGGGCACTTTTCTGTCTCTTCAGTTTCGCACATTTGATCCTTGCAAGCAGCTGTGGTGCAGTCATCCAGATAACCCTTACTTCTGCAAGACCAAAAAAGGGCCTCCATTAGACGGGACTGAATGTGCACCTGGGAAGGTAATTCTATGTGTCCAAGTTTTGCTGCGCTTACTTTGTCCTGTTGTTCCCAATTTGATTCTGTCTTACTCCTTCCCCCGTAGTGGTGCTACAAAGGTCACTGCATGTGGAAGAATGCCAACCAAGTGAAGCTAGATGGAGCCTGGAGTGCCTGGAGCAAGTATGGTTCCTGCTCTCGCTCCTGTGGGACGGGTGTCCGCTTCAGAACCCGCCAGTGCAACAACCCTGCGTATGTTATCTACTGTACTCACAGTCAGGATTGCTAATGAAGATCACTGGCACCCTAGAGTACTTTATATAATCAGATTCAGTCATCTTATGGATGGTTGCAGACTCTTTGAAATAAGAAAAGAGCTAACTATCTAGAAATATAGCATGCAGGCTGCAAACATGATTGACTCTGGCCAATTTAGACGAAAGGTCAATTAGTTTGTCCTTTTATATCAGTATAATTCCAATAACTCTTATATTTAAAACCACAGAACCTCTGCATTAGGCCTGCTTATTTTTCTCCTAATGATAGAGATTTTATAAAAGCATGAAAATGTCTGATTACCTGTTTACGTTCATACATCTCTTTTATTGAGAAAAATCTGCACAGGGTGTTTTTAATCAGAAGAGCTGCCGTCTTTGACATCTAAGTGTAATTTTCTTTTTGAGGAGGACGGTATTTTTTGTGTCGAGCAAACGAGTGGTTGCTTCTTAATTAGCATGCATGCTTTGAGATTGAAGGAAGCAAGAGAGCTAGGAATTTAGTTTTCTTTTTAATGCCTGCACATCAGTGTGCTAGTTGTGAGAAGTGTTAGTTAAGGACTTGTTAAACGCCATTTGAGTTGAACAGATGCTCGCACTTACCGAAAATATGCATGATTGAAAATTCAAAGTTAGGCTCAGTAATATAAGCTGCAGAGCTTTGAACTGTTGTAAAAACATCATACATCTTTTGCGTTGGTTGTTGTTCCATCCAAACATCGATTATGTTTTCTGGATCCAGATCTAAATATTTTATTTGATGAAAGAAGGCATCGATATGTTTCTAATATCTGTTTGTGCCAGAGTTTTTGGGGTAACCTTGGTTATTGACTGCTTTTTAAACCATACTTGAGTGTTTAAAGTCCTTTGTTGACCTTTGTTTGAACATTATCTGTTATCCGTTAGTCCATCTAATGGAGGTCAGGACTGTCCAGGGGTGAACTATGACTACCAGCTGTGTAACATTGATGAATGCCCCAAAAACTTTGAGGACTTCAGAGCTCAACAGTGTCAACTTCGCAACTCCCACTTTGAATATCAGAATGCCAAACACCATTGGCTTCCCTACGAACACACAGATGGTGAGTTTGTCAGATTTGAAAGCAATCTAATTTGGGGAAATATGTTTTTATAACTTCAACTGAGTGAAATCGAGTGCAACAATGCCTGGCATTGTTTTAAGACACTTTTTAGCAGTCTTGTTCTGGACGTATTTCTCCATGAAAGAAAGAGATTGTGTCGATACATATAATGAAGTATATTATTTTTGCTGAAACACATTGTTTGGCAACCATGTACACTACCAGTCAAACGTTTTTGAACAGTAAGATTTTTTATGTTATTTTATAGAAATCTCTTCTGCTCACCAAGCCTGCATTTATGTGATCCAAAGTATTGCAAATATTTTTTTACTATTTAAAATAACTGTT
>NW_027394854.1:0-13201 GCF_049309525.1 Garra rufa | reverse complement strand
TATTCATCAAAGAATCCTGAAAAAATATCACAATTTCTAAATAAATACTTTGCAGGGCAACTGTTGCAATATATAATCCAATATAGATCCAATATAGATCATTCTAATAATAAATCAGTATATTAGAATGATTTCTGAAAGATCATGTGACACTTAAGACTGAAGTAATGGCTGATGAAAATTCAGCTTTGCATCACAGGAATAAATTAAATTATAAAGTATATTACAATAGAAACCATTATTTTATATTGTAATAACATTTCGCAATATTACAGTTTTTTTTTCTATATTTTTGATTATATGCAGCACTGATGAGCATTAGAGACTTTCTTTAAAACTCTTATGCCGAGTTCAGACTGCATGATTTTAGCCCCGATTTTGACTCGCCGACAGGTTTTGAGAAATCGCCGACAAATGCCCGAAATCACAGGCAAATCGGTGCTCGTTCACGTGAGTGACAATCACACTGTGTGAACTATCAAAGATGCGATCTGAGAGAATCGCCAACGTGTCGCCGACACCCGTGAGATATTTGGCATGCTAACTATCTGGACCTGTCGGCGATTCAAAATCATGCCGTGTGAAAGGTGATCTGACTGAAAATCACATCGGCGATTACCTACAACCAATGAGACAGCAACATCTAGGCCAGCGGGAAGTTGGGGGATGAGTTACGAAGGTATAGACCACAATATCAACAAGAATAGCTTTGGCTTCTTTTCTTTTTGCTGCAAATGAGTGCACATGCAATTTGTATGACAAGCTTCTTGCGGGCTACCATTTTTTTATAATAATACCAGTCTCACGTGAGAACTTGCACGCCTGACCTCGCATTGTTTCCATGTCACTTCTCGTGTGTGTTTGGTTGTGAGACGTAGTTTGCGGACCAGGACAAAGTTATCGCAGATTCGTCCTATTGTAAAGTCATGCAGTGTGAAACCCCCTGTCGCCGATCCATCGTGCATTGAACTCGGCATTACTGACCCCAAACTTTTGACCGGTAGTGTATGTCCACTGGAAGGTTCTTCCAGAGGCAGGGAGCATAATGACTAAAAGCAGCATCACCATTTTTTTTCAGTTCTACTATGAAAGTTAACAGTTATAAGAAAATAATTTGAAGACCTCAGAGTTCTTCTGGGTTCATATACTTATAAGCAATTTTGGAAGATAGTCTGGAGCAAATCCATGCAATGCCTTATAAACTAATAAAAGGTTTTTAAAATCGATACGAAAACTAACTGGTAACACTTTAGAGTAATGCTCAGTTGTAAGTCATTTATAAGTGGTTAGTTAATGATAAAATAATGATTTACAAAACATTCATAAATGTTTAATAAGTGATATGCTAACAATTTGTGTATGTTTTGTTAATTCATTTACAAGTAATTTACAAGTAATTAGTTAATGATGGACTAATCATTTACAAAACATGACTATGCATTCATAAATGATTAATAAGTGATATGTTAGTATATTTATCTGTTTTGTAGATTAAGTAATACATCATTTACAAGTGATTAGATAATGATGAACTAATAATTTACAAAACATGATTATACATTTACAATTGATTAAGTAATAGGCTAATGATTTACACATCTGTCGTAAGTTATCTTAAAAAATAGCATATCATGAAATAATCAAACAGATCCTTAGTAAGTGGTTAATAAGTTAATAGTTAATATTATTTGTCACTTAAAAATAATTAAAATATCAATCATTTAAATGTTTGTCCTTTACTGAAGATCGCATCATGAATAAATCATTTACAAATCTTTCTGCATCCCCTAACCTAAAGTGTAAACTTCTCATCAGTTGTAAATGTTTTACTCATTATTCAAAGATCTTTCCCCCAGTGTGTATACCCACCTGATACCCACACAACCTGCAACCGGCAGGTTTGTAAAACATTTACAACTGATGAGTAGTTTACACTTTAGATTAGGGGATGCAGAAAGTGTTGTAAATGCCTTATATACATCAGATCATTTGCAACATGTAAGCAAGATCTACAAATGATGTGTAACACATTTACAAATTATGAATTGTTTACACTTTAGATTAGGGGATGCAGAAAGATTTGTAAATTATTTATTCATGCATTTACAGAACAGCTTTTAAATACTTTGAAGTGTATACTTCAATGTAAGGGCTGACTGGTGAGGGTAAAAATGTCTTCTCTGGCAAACATGAGCTGAGCCCCAAATGACGCACTATACACTCTGCACTTATTCACTATGTACTTATGCACTTACGCACTATGCACCATGTAGTGTATGAATTATATAATCATCTGCAGCAGCAGCATCATCAGTTTACAACTTTAATGAAACATCTATAAATTATATACTTATCATTTATTAATGGTTTGTTTATGATTAACAAATGTTTATTGAGATAATAGTACAATGTTGACATTTCAGTGATTGATAAGTAATTATTAATATATTATTTTTAACCGTTTACTAAGGATCTGTATTATTATATGATATCTGCTGTACTTTATCAATTATGTCAAGATATAAAATATCAAAAATATCAAGATATTTTTCCATCTGTACCATAATATTACAGACCCATACCAGCCATACAACACTCGTTTCCTTATCTCAGAGAACTGAGGCTACCTAACCGGAGCCTTCCCTGACAAAAAGTAACTCTCGTTGCGTCGTCCTGGAAGACTACTTGTGGGGAACGCATCTAGTCATGCCTACTAAAAGCAGAAGCAGAACTAAGCCTGCTCAGTAACTAAGCCAGCAGCCGAGCAGCAAGAGGCTCTAGTTTTAATAATGCCAGGGGGAGCACTGCCTCAGGGTCCACCACTACACAGGGTGAGGACCCTGGCGCTTAAGATGCAAGGCCAGGTCCCTAGCTGAAGGTACCCAATTCCCAGCCAGACTCGTTCATATCCAGGAGAAGTTTGGCCTGAAAGACTTGAAGTACGGACATCGTATGCAGGGCTGAGCTGGCTTGGCCAGCCGCTGCATTAGCCCTCATGGCTAGGGCTGACCTCAATCTGCAGGGTTTAGAAGGCAGTGCCGACCACAAAAAAAAAAAAAAAAAAAAAAAGGCTTGTAACAGGTAACCTTTGTTCCCTGATGAAGGGAACAGAGATGTTGTTTCGAATGTGCATCACTAGGGCTTGCTCTTGAGAGCCCAAACACCTCTGATATCTTGAGAAAAGGCCAATGAAATTGGGTGTGCAGATTGTCCATAGCTGATATCCGGGTATAAATAGGCCAGCATGAGATCTGCTCATTCGTTCTGTTCTGAGGAGCTGAGAAGTGTCTCAAGCTCACTCAGAGGTCACACAACCGAGATGCTCCCTTTCTGTCGTTCACTTTGACGTTGTGTCGAATGTACACCACTAGGGGTCCCAAGGAAAAACACCAGCAACTCACGGACTGCGTCACGAGTGTACGGAAATGCAAATATTGACAGGTTCACATGTTAGATAATGCATCTTACCGCTTTGTGACCTTCCAATGTTCAATGAACCTTCAGCTGGCCTTTCCTCACTATTCGGCTGAGAATCACTGAGGGAGTGCTACAAAGGGAAGGTTCTGAGATGAGTTCTACGTAAGGGGAGACTGCCAAGCTCAAAACCTAGAGACAGAGCCTGTTTCGAGGGAGACACATCATCTCCAGGGAATATAGGTGGGGATACACACGTGGGACCACTACATATGGGGGTAGACAAGAGCTAACTTACCTTGTACTAGATACTGATAGCAAGGTCCTCTGCTGAACTTAGCTAATATGTAATATGCCAAGAATGATGGAAGAAGGTGCTCAGGGTTCACTACAAGGAAACTTACTGAACTGAAAGCGTAATCACCCAAGTGTGTTAGATGTAGCCCAACCTGCAGCTCTGCAGATGTCTGTTAATGAGGCCCCATTCAAATCAGCAGCTCCCCTGGTCGAGTAGGCTCTCACTCCCAGTGGGCAGGGTAAGCCTCTGGCCTGGTAGGCCATACGGATCGCATCCACAATCCAATGGGAAATCCTTTGCTTGGAGACAGAATTCCCCTTCTGCTGTCCTCCGAAACAGACAAAAAGCTGGTCAGAACATCTAAAGTCCTGACTACGTTCCATGTAGATGCACAGGGCACGGACTGGGAATAACATGGACAGGTTGGGGTCCCCTACCTGGGAAAGGATAGCTTGCAAGGTGACCACCTTTGAAAGGAGTGGTGGGTACCTTGGGCACATATCCAGGCCAGGGTCTTAAGTTAACGAGTCTGCCGGCCCGAATTCTAGGCACAAATCATTTAAGGGGTCATATGATGTTGATAAAAAGAGCATTATTTTGTGGTTAAAAATATATGTGGTTAAAAATATATATTATTTTCCACATACTGTACACATTATTGTTGCTGCTCTCTGCCCCGGCTTTCTGAAACGCTTAGATTTTTACAAAACTCATCGTTGATGAAAACCAAGGTGTTCTCTGATTGGCCAGCTATCCAGTGCATTGTGATTGGCTGAATACCTCAAGCATGTGACCGAAATGTTATGCCCCTTACCATGCCGTTTCTCGGCACGACAAGACAGAAACAATAAAACCAATTATAAACGAGGCATTTGCTGCATCCAGTGGGGACATAACTACTGATTATAATGACTCTAACTGTCATCTTACGCATTGTGTTGTGTTGCTTTACGTTGCATTCCATTGTGCTGTGTCGCGCCGCGTAAACATAACACCATGCCTGCATTTGCGATTGTAGAACGAGAAACAACAAGCACTACTTTACACTGCTCAAAACTTGCATTTGAATAGTCAGTACTGAATTCTTTAAATATAAAAAAAAACCATACGTACAGGCCATCAGTCAGAAGCGCAGACTGTCCTTACAACATTGTAATTGCCCCACTTTATAGCCTTAACCCTTTGTGTACAGCTGGCATTGTAAGCTGCTCTCCAGGTTCAGGAAACAGTCCTCCGTGACATGTGCATCATCCACTCAAATATTTGCATTGTACTGTTCCGGAACAGTGTTGTAAATATAGCTTAAACACCGATTTCTAGTTGTTGTCACGTATCTGGTCTATCCTGTCATCATGAACTCTTGCACCACACTTCATGGACTTCATTCCCCACAAGCCACTGCACTAATCACTGCATTCACCTGCTCTCACTTTACTGATTACCGCTCACAGCTGCACCTCATCACACTGACTGCATTTAAGCTTCTCACACACACAGCCACTCGGCGAAGTCTTATTGTTCCGTATGGTCTGTATTTCCGAGCGTTTCTTCCCGAGTTTGTTTTCCCTGTGTTTTGATTCCTGGACTCCCTCCCGTGTTTGATTCTTGCTGCCAGCCCCGACCTTTCTGCCTGTTTTTTGATGACGATTTCTGCCTGCCCCTTTGTGTTTGTTTTGTTTCAATAAATGCTGCAAATGGATCCGTACGTCTCTGACCTTCCATGTGACAGTTGTGTCCTCATTTGGAAGGCCAAACTAAATACGTTCGCTTTTGCTTTTGCAATGAAACTGTAAGAGCCATATTTTATAATTCATTATTTAAATTGTGTCACGGGGGAGAAAACACACAACAAGGCTGGCTGGTGAACAAAAGCCCCGGAGGGTGGATTTATTAAAAATGAAGTACGTGAAAAAGTGAAGGGGGAATTAAAGTTCGTGGTGCTGTCGTGGCTGGTGCTCCTGTGAAGTCCTCGTGCTCGTGAAGGTGGGTGTCCAGGCGTGCTCAATCGGGCTGTCGGTCACTCGCTGCCTTCGGGGAGAAGAGAGACAAAGGATTAGAGCCAGTACGTTCAGCATGAGACAGTCGTCTGTCGAAGTGTGCTTGGTGGTGGCTTTTAAAGCCACTTGATGATCGCCGGCAGCTGGGACCGATCAGCCCATGATGAGGACGTGCAGGTGTGCTGCGTTGGTTGCCAGGGCGACGCTGATGAGCCCAGAGAGACTCGTCACATCCCCCCCCCCCTAAGCGTCGTTCTGGCCCTGGGAACGAGAGTAGACAGTAGGGGTGAGATAAGGGGTGGGTGGGGAATGACCCCTGACAGACCTGCAAAAGCTGTCGCACTTCAAAGTGGAAGTCCTGGAGCGCGAGGAACCAGCGGGTCACCCTGGCGTTGGTGTCCTTGGCCCGGGCCATCCACTGTAGGGGGGCATGGTCGGTCACCAGGGTGAACTTACGGCCGAGAAGGTAGTAACGCAGCTCCAGGACTGCCCACTTGATGGCCAGGGCCTCCTTCTCGACGGCGGCGTAGTTCTTCTCAGCCTTGGACAGCTTCCTGCTGATATAAATGATGGGATGCTCCTCACCTTCCTGGATCTGTGACAGGACGGCTCCCAGTCCGGTATCGGAGGCATCCGTCTGCAGCAGGAAGGGGCAGCCGAAGTCGGGAGCGCGGAGCACCGGCGACGAGGAGAGGGCCGTCTTGAGCCGAGCGAAGGCCTCCTCCGTGGCTGTCGTCCAACAGATCTTCTCTGGCTGCCCCTTCCTGGTCAGGTCTGTCAGGGGGGCGGCTAAAGAGGAGAAGTTGGGGATAAAACAGCGATAATACCCCGCCAACCCCAAAAAGGCTCGTACCTGGGACTTCGGAGCAGAACGGATCGCCTCCACCTTCTTGTCTTGGGGCCGGATGAGCCCACGGCCGACCTGGAAGCCCAGGTACTTCGCCTCTGATAGTGCTAGGTGGCATTTGCGGGGGTTGGCGGTCAGTCCAGCCCGCCGGAGCTCCGAGAGCACCCTCCGCAGACGTTCCAGATGTTCGTCCCATGCCTCGGAATGGATGACGACGTCATCTAAGTAGGCCGCCGCGTATGCTTGGTGGGGCCTCAGAATGATGTCCATCATGCGCTGAAATGTGGCAGGCGCTCCATGCAGGCCGAAGGGGAGGGTCCGGTACTGCCAGTGGCCACTAGGGGTAGAAAAAGCAGTTTTTGGCTTAGCAGAGGATGTTAGTGGTACCTGCCAGTATCCCTTTGTTAGATCCAGGGTGGAGATGTACCGGGCCCTCCCCAGGCGGTCCAATAGCTCGTCGACCCGAGGCAATTCGGAGACTTCGTTGAGGCGGCGGAAGTCATTGCAGAAGCGGAGGGTGCCATCTGGCTTGGGTACCATCACAATGGGGCTGGACCATGGGCTGCGAGATGGTTCGATTACCCCCAACTTCAGCATTTCCTGGATTTCATCCTCTATAGCCTGCCGACGAGCTTGCGGGACTCGGTAGGGCCGTTGCCTGACGATCACTCCGGGGGGCGTCCTGATGTCATGGTGGATGACGTTGGTCTGCCCGGGCCTGGAGGAGAACACATCCTGGAACTGACTGACCAGGTGCTGCAGCTTGGTCTTCTGGGCAGCCGACAGATGGGGATCCATGTCGACAACCACGGGATCGGTGAGACTGAGGGCGGCGAGCTGGTCCCGGGTCCCTTGCCATTTCTTCAGTAAGTTGATGTGATATAACTGCTCTGCTTGTCTCCGTCCAGGTTGGCGTATCCGGTAGGTAACGGGTCCAACCTTCTCTACGACTGTGTACGGGCCTTGCCAGGTTGCCAGGAACTTACAAGCAGAAGTGGGGACCAAGACCATCACCCTGTCTCCCGGCTGGAACTCCCGTGGTTGGGCTGCCCGATCGTAGTGGCGTTGTTGTGCCTGCTGTGCCTTGCTGAGATGCTCCCGGACTAATGGCATGACCCGGTCGATCCGTTCCCTCATCTGCTTGACGTGTTCGATGACCGTGCGGTGGGGTGCAGGCTGCTGCTCCCAAGCTTCCCGAGCGACATCCAGCAGCCCCCGTGGCTGGCGGCCGAACAGGAGCTCAAAGGGGTGAAACCATTTGAGGCTTGGGGGACCTCACGGATGCCGAAGAGGACGTAGGGTCATGAGGTCCCAATCCCGCTTGTCCTCGGCTGCCACCCTTCGGAGCATCTGCTTCAGAGTTTGATTAAAGCGCTCAACGAGTCCGTCGGTCTGCGGGTGGTAGACGGTTGTCCTCAACTGTTTCACCCACAGCAGCCTGCAGAGGTCAGCCATTAGCCGGGACATGAACGGTGTTCCCTGGTCAGTCAGGATCTCGGTCGGAATGCCCACCCGGCTGGCCAACAGAAACAGTTCCTGGGCGATGGCTTTCGCTGTGGCTTTCCTCAGGGGGACTGCTTCCGGATACCGGGTGGCGTAATCCACGATGACGAGGATGTGTTCATGTCCTCGGGCAGACTTAGGCAACGGCCCCACAAGATCCAATCCGATCTGCTCGAAGGGCACCTCAATGATGGGTAAGGGAATCAGCGGGCTGGGGGGAGGAGTCCTGGGTGCCGTGCGCTGGCAGGTCGGGCAGGCTCTGCAGAACCCCTTCACATCGGCCTCCAGGCCCGGCCAATGGAAGCGGTCCCGGATCCGCTAGATGGTATTCGCTGCCCCCAGGTGACCTGTCATCGGATGGGAATGGGCCAACTCCAGGATAGTTTCCGTCTTCGTTCGTGGTACGACCAGAAGCTCCTTCTCCTCCCCCCGTCGCTGGGCAACGCAGTATAGCAGACCGCTTCAGACGATGAAATGCGGGAGAGGATGGGGCCGTGGGAGGACGTCGTTGCCGTCGATGGCTCTGACTTGGTTCCAACAATGCTTTAAACGATCGTCCTCCCGCTGTTCCTTGGCGAAAGAGCCCCCCTGGCTGGCCTGCTGGAACACATCATAGAAGAGGTTAGCGTTTTGAGAGGGGGACTCACCATCTCTCCCGCTGTCCGAAGCTAGCAGCGCTGGCCGGCGGCGGGGTCCTCTTGGCCGGCTGCGGCGGCGACGGTTCCCTTCCGGGCTGGCGGGCTGAGCGGCGGCGACGAGCAGGCGGTCAAACCCCGGCCAATCTCTTCCAAGCAGTAGGGGGACTGGTAAATTTTCCATTAATCCAGCCTCCACCGACCAGGTGCCATGGGCGGCGGTGATGTTCACGCGGCGAGCTGGAACTTGTTGGGTGTCCCCGTGCACACACGTGATCGGTAGGTAACTCTTCTGGCCATGGTGAGGAGGACATAGCTGGGCCTGGACGAGGGTGACCGCGCTGCCCGAGTCCAGAAGCGCCCGGATGGGCTTGCCGTTTAGCTTCACGTCCGCCTCTGGGGCCGCAGGTGGGACGCGCTGATGGACGATGCAGCCCGCCAGCCACGTCCGCGGAGGCGTCGTGGTTTCAGCGGTTGGCATTGGCTCGTCCATCGGAGAGGGAACCGTCGGTCTGCCAACTGCGCGCGAGGTGCCCTTCGGCGTGCGTCGCTCCTGGACCACCCTCCGGGGAAATGGCGGTGCTCTCTCCCCGGCCTCCCGATGGTGGACCGCATCCGCCAGCTCAATCGCCTCCACAAGGGCGAGGACGGTGGCGGGGTTCCTCATCCCCACCGCCTGACGATGGGACCGAGGCAGGGCGCGGAGGAGGCGATCGATGACCACTCGTTCCACTACCTGAGCTGCGTCGGGGTCTCCATCCAACAGCCAATGATGGGCTAAGCGGACGAGGTTCAGCGGCTTGGGCTCGGGCTGGCACCCGGGCTTTAAACTCCCACTCGTGGAATTGTTGCGCCGCACAGATGGGGGATAGACCAAGTCTGGCGAGGATTTCACGCTTCACCTCCGTGTAGCTCTCAGCGATCGCAGGGGGAAGAGAGAAATAAGCCCGCTGAGCGTCAACGGGGAGAAGGGGTGCCAGCGCCGAAGCCCAGTCCTCAAGCGGCCATCCTTCTCGGTGGGCTGTAGTTTCAAACATTTGTAAGAATGCTTCAACATCATCGTGAGCCGTCATCTTGGGTAACAGCCGAGCGGCCCGCATTCGGGGATCAGGTAGTGGAACTGGCTGGGCGACTTGGGCACGAAGGGCGGCGAGTTCTTCTTCAGCTCTGCCCTGCCGAGTGGCCAGATGTTCCACAATTTGCTGCTGGCGGATGCTTACTTCGGTGAGGCGTTGCAGCAGCTCGTCCATTTTCCACGGGGAGAGAGGGCGCCGATTGATGCTGAGGGGGTGAACAAAAAGAAAAAAAAACAAATTAATGCGGTGCAGTGCCGACACTTGTGTGTGAATTCTCCTGCAATGCCCGCATTCTCCACCAGATGTCACGGGGGAGAAAACACACAACAAGGCTGGCTGGTGAACAAAAGCCCCGGAGGGTGGATTTATTAAAAATGAAGTACGTGAAGAAGTGAAGGGGGAATTAAAGTGTGTGGTGCTGTCGTGGCTGGTGCTCCTGTGAAGTCCTCGTGCTCGTGAAGGTGGGTGTCCAGGCGTGCTCAATCGGGCTGTCGGTCACTCGCTGCCTTCGGGGAGAAGAGAGACAAAGGATTAGAGCCAGTACGTTCAGCATGAGACAGTCGTCTGTCGAAGTGTGCTTGGTGGTGGCTTTTAAAGCCACTTGATGATCGCCGGCAGCTGGGACCGATCAGCCCATGATGAGGACGTGCAGGTGTGCTGCGTTGGTTGCCAGGGCGACGCTGATGAGCCCAGAGAGACTCGTCACAATTGGTTATCATAATTATTTGTGTTATATTATGCTTTATATTTTTCAGTTCATATATATATATTTTTTTTACTGCGCTGGTCTATTAACGTCATTTCGTAGTCCATGTGCATGGTTATTGATGTTATGGAGAGCACAAGCTTTTGACCGAAATCAAGATCAATCGTAACTTTAAATATAATTCATCAAGATACAGCAAATGATTTGTTATAACCAAAGTGAATTTATGTGACAAGACTGTAAGAAGTGTTAAAACGTTCAATGTTAAAAGGCCTCTGGTCCAGCTGTGTGCCAGTGCATCTGTACTGAGGGGAGACTCAGACAGGCCATACCATAACTGGCCGTGGGTGGATTCCGACAAGGCAAACATATATATCTGAGCCTGGCTGAATCGAATCCAAAGCAGCTGGACTGGGGGTGAAGTCTCCACTTTCCCGAAGCAAAGTCTGTTGTGAGTTGATGTACGCTACAGTACGCTACAGTGTTGTCTGTCCGGACCAACCCATGCTTGCCCTGAACCAAGGTCGGAACCTCTTCAAGGCCAAAAGCACTGTCAACAACTCCAGGCAATGGAAATTCCAGTGCAGCCGAGGGCCTGTCCAGACCCCTGAGGCTGTCTGCCTGTTGCACAGGGCGCCCCAGCCTGTCTTGGAAGCATCTGTTGTCACCAGAATGCATCTGAACACTTGTTCTAAGGGGACACTTGCCCGTAGAAAGAAACGTCTTCCCAAGGACTGAAGGTTTTGTGACATACTGGAGTGATGTTCACACGGTATGTACCTCGGCGCCATTCCAATCTTGGGACTCGGGTATGCAGCCAGTGCTGTAGCGGTCTCATGCATCAAACCCAACGGCGTGACTGCGGCTGAGGATGCCCCCCAGGAGCCTCTGGAAGTATTTCAGAGGAGCTGCTGTTCTGCGCTTAAATGTTCTCATGCATTTTAGAAGCGTGCAGTCCGAGTCCAGTTGTAAACCAAGAAAAGAGATACTTTGAGATATTTGGAGAGTTGCTCTTTTCCCAGTTGACCCGAAATCCCAGTTGAGCTAGGTGGTTAAGAACCACGTCCCTGTGAGAGCAAACCAACTCTTGCAAGTGTGCTAGGATTAGCCAGTCATCAAGATAGTTGAGAATTCCCTGAGAGGGGCAAGGGCAGTCTCTGCGACCTTTGTCAAGACGCGAGGCAACAGGGACAGCCCAAAGGGAAGAACATTGTACTAAAACACCCTTCCTTCAAAATGTGAAGGCCTGTGTCTTGGAAGGATCGAGACATGGAAGTATGCATTTTTTTAGGTCTATTGCCACAAACCAATCCTGTTCTTTGACACACGTGATAATGTGTTTGAGGGTTAGCATCTTTAATAGGATCTTGTGCAGGGCCCGATTCAAGATCCTTAAGTTCAAGATTGGTCTAAGTCTGCCATCCTTCTTGGGTACCCTTCTGAGGTACGCTTCTGAGAAGCCAACGAGAGGGATTGGGTAGGTTGAGCTAATCTTTTAGACTCTACGCCAGTGGTCTCAAGGGGACCACACTCGACGTACCTGGGCTAGGGATCTTGTGGCTAAAAACACCGTGGCTGGAGATAAGAAGCCCTGAAGGCCCCAGAGTGTTTTCGTCTGATCTCAGGGGATTATCTGGATGATGAATTGGGATATAGAGAACATGTGCAGACACAGGGTATGTGTCTGGACAACTTCTGGTTTGACACAGCGCCTGGCCATGCCACCTTCCTGCGAGAACTGGACTGTTGGGCGGGTCTGGCTGCAGAACCGGCTTGCTGTGGGGCCTGAGCAGTTCTGGCAGGGGGCCGTCCTTGGCACGGAGGTTGGTGCTTCGGAGGGGCAGGGCTGGGGCCCGACCCTTGTAAAGGCAGGATGTGCTTTATGGCCTCCGTCTGCTTCTTTACTGTGGAG
Source organism: Garra rufa (assembly GCF_049309525.1). NCBI lineage: Eukaryota > Metazoa > Chordata > Actinopteri > Cypriniformes > Cyprinidae > Garra > Garra rufa. Next base: position 813 of record NW_027394854.1, on the reverse strand, counting down.
AACTGCTGGGCAAATTCTTCCACAGTAATGCCAAAGAAAGCAAACTTTCTCAGCATCCTGCATTTCTCCCAGGTTTAGCCACAGGTGGCGCTCCTGGACCAACATAGTGGACATCGCTCTCCCCAAAGCCTGACTTTAGTAGCTTGGAGAGCATAGTCAGTCGCCGAGTGCAGTTCCTGCAAGCGGAGTGTGCTCAAGTGCATGTCCTCGCAAGCGGGACATGTACCCTCAGTAAACGCTGCTTCAGCATGTTCATGCCCAAACACTGAAGACAGGAATCTTGCCGATCGTTAGGGGGAAAGGTAGAAACCGCAACCAGAAGGACACGGATGGAAAGGCATAAAGAAACACAAAATCCAACCGTGTCAGCTCTTTTAAAGAAATTTCGCTCTTTTAGAGGTAAATCTTCTCTTGAGGTTACCGTTGAAGCTTCCAGGGGACTCTCACTGTTGTAAAATGTACTGAAGCAATTTTCACTAAATTAAAGTAAAAATTGAAAAACACGCTAACAGTGGAAATTGTAACTGAGTGTTGAAGATTTCACTATGATGTAATAAACATTTTAAAATGTTTGACTCTCAGTGTAAAAAGCGTAATTTTTAAAACAGTAAAATAACATTCTGAATGTGAAGAAATTGCTTAATGTGCATAATTTAGATTTGTATTTATCTGGATATTTGATTTAAAAATATGTTAAAATGTAAGTTATTCCAAATAAATTTAGTGACAATTTTTGCTATAATCATGTAAAAATATATTTGGTTGAAAGTCATTTTTTCAGTTTCAGTCAACTATAGAAACTTAATTTTATCA
>NW_027394853.1:0-13201 GCF_049309525.1 Garra rufa | reverse complement strand
AATTAAACATAATTTTAAGTTATGCATTACCTTAAAACATTTATATTTAATGTTAATTATTTAATTTTAATTAAAATAAATGTACATTAAAAATAAAGGCCTGGTGGAGGCTCTCAAATGTTATTACAATTTATTAATTTGCAATAACATTTTGTATAATTTTTTTCATTTAAATTATTTTTATTACCAGTTTAATTTAATAAAAAAATTCTTTATAATAAAAATCAATAAACAAAAAAGGAATGGTAGAGGCTCTCAAATATTATTAAAATGTAAACTAATTTATTTCTAATAATAATATTATATTTCTATATTAGTTAATATTATATTAACTAATAATATTTCACAATTTTTACTGTATTTTTGAAAAAATTTAATATTTACAACAACTTAATTATTTTCTTTGTGTATGTATATAATATTTAGTAATGATATTTTATTATTTTATACAATTCTCAGTTTAATTTAATCAAACTATTTTTTAATAAAAGAAAAATCAATAAAAATAATTTTAATAAATTAACACATTTATATGTTTTATACATTAAATGATTAAATAAAAAAGGCATGTATATTCACATAGAAAACAGTGATTCTAAACTCTAATAATATTTCAATTATTAGAGTTTTACTGTATTTTTGAACAAATAAAATTGCAGCCATAAGAGAATCTTTTTTCTCAAACATTTAAAAATCTTAATTTTCTTTGTGTACGTATATAATATTTAATGATGGTATTTTATTATTTAATACAATTCACAGTTCACTTTTAATAAAACATCTATAAAAAATTTTTTAAGTTAAAACATTAACACTTATGTTAACATACATTTTTAATTTTAGTATAAAAAAAGTATATTCAAAATAAAAAAGGTTTGGTGGAGACTCTAATTTGAAAAACAGTAATTTTAAAATCTAATAATATTTCACAATTTTACAGTATTTTTGAACAAATAAAAGAGAACCTTTTTTCAAAAAAATCAAAAAATCTTAATTACATTATTTGTGTATGTATATAATATTTAATAATGATATTTTATAGATATTTCTGGTGTTCTAGAAAATAAATTAGTCTCTATAACCTTTAGTCTAGATATAATAACCTGATCTGCCTCTGAAATGATAATGTAGAGCTCAGGGCCGGATCTTGATGTTCTGGTTGAATCTCCTGTTGGATTGGGAAACGCGTCACACGACACTGAATTAATGAAGCGCGTTCAGGTGGCGTTTCATGGTGACTTTACGGCGGATAATGTCATTAAACGTGTGGGAACGGCTGATCGCTGACTGTTCGCCGGCCAATTAGCCCACGGCTGCGGCAGAACCGCAGAAAAACCTTTCCTCAGAGTTTAGGAAAGTTCTTCAGCTTTCATTTGCCAGACAGACAGACAGACGGACGGAATGAGTTTTTTTTCCGTTCTCATTGTCGGAGGCAGACAAAAGCGGGCCGGCTCACGCGCTATTATTTTCCCTGCTCTTTTCTTGCAGGTTTTTTCCTGGGAACTCTCACAGCGAGAGCGTTTTTGATTGGTGGCACAATGTGAGAATAGGCTTGTCTACATTGACATTTGAGAGGCGCCGCCGGGCCTTTTCTCGGGCTTTGACCTCGCCGGGTTTTATTAGCAAATGAGACCTGGAGGGTTTGAGTTTAAAGAGCGGCCCCTTCCTTCCCATTTCAGCCACATAATGATTTTCACAGGGTTCAGGACCGGAGTGTGAACAGAATAATGAGCTCCAGTCATTACTGGAAATTACAGCCGTCGCTCAGAGCCTCGTGAATGTGAATGTAAAAGTCTGTCCGCTTTGATGACGATCAACTGATGCTCATCAAGAGGAGATTTCTGATTATTACATTAATCACATTAATCACATTTACACCAATATGACCATTCAGTTCACTGTAAGTCAGGGATTCACTAACTTTATTATCAGCTGAAACCCTTTTGAGCAGAAATATTGACTTTAAATAAATGTATATACTGCTGTCAGTGTTTCTTTTGCTCACCAAGGCTGCATTGACTTGATCAAAAATACAGTAAAATATTATTAGAATTTAAAATAAGGGTTTTCAATGTGAATTAAGAAAAAAAGTAATTTATTTCTGGGATTTTATCTATATTTTTATATCTATATATTTATTTATATATTTTATTTTATATATATATATATATATATATATATATATATATATATATATATATATAACTTTTTAATGTTTTGATTTAGAATTTTAATGTATATTTTTGTGTATTTTTTATTATAAAAAATATTGTACTTTTAAATAATTATGTAACTATTGATTTTTGATTAACACTGCTTCAAGTTAATTTCTTTAGTTTAATAAACAGAATATATATATATATATATATATATATATATATATATATATATATATATATAGTTAATATTCATTTGTTTAAAAAAACAGTAATACTTAAACAATATTTATTTACAGTAAACAATAAACAATATTTATTTCTTTATATGGATATTCACTATTAATTTAAGTTAAAAACATATTTGTTAAACTAAATATTTATTTTAATTTTTTTTAATAGAAACATATTTTATTTAATTTTTTAAATAAAAAGTAAAACTTGACATTAAAAATTAAATACAAATTAAAAATGTATTTTAAAAAAATGCCTATTTGGGGTTTATTTGTGGTTATTTTTATTTGATATATATATATATTAAAAAGTAAAAAAACACAATTAAAATATATATTTTACATTTTATTTTAATATAATACAATTTATATATATAATATATAATTATATATAAATATATACATATTTTATTAAACTAAATATGTCTTATAATTGAATTTTAAAATAGAAACATTTCTTTATTTGTATGTGTACCATCAATGTATTATTTTTATATAGAAAAATATCTATTAAAAATTCATTTAAAATAATTATTTGCTAAATATTAATTAATTAATTTATTTGGATATGCACTGTTAATTTATAAAAAACAAACAAATAATAATTATTAAATGAACTAAATATTTATTAAAAATAGTATTTATATAAAATGATACTATGAAGGTGTTTTAAAGTATTATCTGATACCATGCTATTGCCACAGTACTTTTTTGCATGAGTTTCAATGTATTTTATTTAGTACGAGTATTATTTTAGGATTATGCAAACATGCTCCTTATTTTGCATAAGTTCATTGGAATGTTTGATTTGTTTGGTTTGAAAGTGCGTTTCTAAAATGATCCGTTCAGAAGGCTGTCAGAGCGCGAGGCTTTAATTGAATCATGTCTGTTGTGGTTAATGATGTGTGGCGCTGTTATTTCGGGCCGCACTGTATTCAGATGTCTCTCATTATGAGAAATCTCTCACACATGTGAAAGTTCTCTTATAATAATGTTGTGTGATGTCCAGACTCTGTTTAATTAGCTGAGGCGTTAGTGTGACGAGCCGCCCGCTATCCCAGCATGCCCTAATGAAGCATCAGGTGCAGCGGGGCCGGAGTGAAGGCGTCCAGCGGCAGTGGAGAGTAAATGAGAGCGGAGCCGCTTCTGTGCAGGTAATGCTCTCACCTTGTCAGAGCAGCGGAGCAGCACATCAGCGGGCGTTCCTGATCTTCAGACGCACCCTACGTGTTTTACACCAGCACATTGTCACACTCGTTTGTGTGAGGGACCAGAAGACAAGCTCAAATTAAACTAGGATTTTATGCACGATTCATACAGCAGCTGGATTTGGCCATGTGAAGCCTGTTTATGAACATCTGCATCAATATGATTAAATGTCAGTTCAACGCAACACTCTCAGTGTAAACCAACAGTGTTATTCAATTAATTTTTTTAATTTTTGAGTCAAATGGCAAAACTGTCCTAAGGTGTGACTTTCCCTGCTGGTGTGGTCTCCCAGCCTGACTAGGAAAGTGGCCAAAACTCCTCTAAAATCAGCCTGCTAACCAGCTATGACCAGCTAAAACCAGCCAACCAGCTTTTTTTCAGCAGGAGTCTCAAGCATGGTTCAATAAATTACAACTTTTATAAATTAAATAAAGGATAAAAATGTTAAAAAGATAGTAAAGTTTGTAGACAAACTTTAAGCTGGCTTGAAAAGGCCTAGCCAGAAAATTAGAAGTGGTTTCAAAAGCTTGGAGTTTGAAGGTTTCCAGTTTTAACTACTTTGAAGTTAAAAGTCATTTTAAAGTTAGTTGCTAGGCTCCCTGGGGTGGTTGCCAGGGTACTTTGGGTGTATGCTAAGGTGTTGCTATGCGGTTGCTCGGGTACCTTGGGTGGTTGCTAAGGTGTTGCTAGGGAACTTGGGGTGGATTCTAGGGTGGTTGCTAGGATACCTGGGGTGGTGGCAACTTTCAGTTGGCTTGAAAAAGCCTAGGCAGAAAATTTGAAGTAGTTTTAAAAGCTTGAAGTTGGAAGGTTTCCAGTTTTAACTAGTTTAAAGTAGTTTTAAAGTTAGATGTTAAGCTCCCTGGGGTGGTTGCTAGGGTGTTGCTAGGGTAATTGGGATGTTTGCTAAGGTGTTGCAATGCGGTTGCTAGGGTACCCTGGGGTGGTTGCTAAGGTGTTGCTATGGCGTTACTAGGGAACTTGGAGTGGATGCTAGGGTGGTTGCTAGGACACTTGGGGTGGTGGCAACTTTAAGTTAGCTTGAAAAAGCCTAGCCAGAAAATTTAAAGTAGTTTTAAAAGCTTGAAATTTGAAGGTTTCCTGTTTAAAGTAGTTTCAAAGTTAGTTGCTAAGCTCCCTGGGGTGGTTGCTAGGGTGTTGCTATGGTGTTGCTAGGGTATTTTGGGTGTTTGCTAAGGTGTTGCTATGTGGTTAGGGTATCCTGGGTGGTTGCTAAGGTGTTTCTAGGGTGGATTCTAGGGCGGTTGTTAGGTTACTTGGGATGGTGGCAACTTTAAGTTGGCTTGAAAAAGCCTAGCCAGAAATTTGAAAAATTGAAGTTTGAAGGTTTCCAGTTTTAACTACTTTAAAGTTTAAAGTAGTTTTAAAGTTAGTTGCTAAGCTCCCTGGGGTGGTTGCTAGGGTACTTGGGGTGTTTGCTAAGGTGTTGCTATGCAGTTGTTAGGGTACCTTGGGTGGTTACTAAGGTGTTACTATGCGGTTGCTGTGGAACTTGGAGTGGATGCTATGGTGGTTGCTAGGATACCTGGGGTGGTGGCTCGGGTGTCACTATGCGGTTGCTAGGGTAACCAGAGTGGTTACTACGGAGTTATGTGGTTGCTAGGGTACCTGGGGCAGTTGCTAGGGTGATGTTTTGTGGTTGCTAGTGTACCCAGGGTGGTTGCTAAGGTGTTGCTAGAGTACTCGGGGTAGTTGCTACGGATTACAAAATCATTTTAAATTTTTTACAATTTTTTAAAATTGTTTATTTAATTTTTAAAATGTATTAATAAATGTTTAAATTAACATTAACTAGCACTAATACATGCTGTAGAAGTGTTAATTTGTTTAAACTACTGTATTAAAACAATGTTAACAAATAAAACCTTTTGGTAAAGTGTAAAGTAAAGTTTGTAACTTTAACAGTAAAAATTATATACTAAAAATAGTTCATTAGTTGATTTGTTAAAAAAATACATTATTTTACATTAAAGTGTAATTTTAATCTATTTATTATTATTGAACATGGCAAGGTATTTAGACTTAAACTAAAAATGACACAAAAAAAAAACACTTGGAAAATATAAAAATAAAAACTAATTAAAATTATTAAATAAAAACTACAATAATATCTCAAAGATACTAAAACAAATTGTTAACAAACTTTAATGTAAAACACATTGCTCATAGTTAGTTCATGTTAACTACTGTATTAACTGATGTTAACGAATTGTAAAGTTACCACATTTTTTACAGTGTTTGGTCTTCGCTTCAATAGTGGTCTTGTTAAAATCAGTGCCGTATTGAGCGGTTCAGTGAGGTATGGGGTCACGTGACGCACGGCGGGTCGTTAGGGTCATTAGCGCAGACGTGTGTCTCTCGTCCAATCAGACGCTGAGCTGGTTGAGGAGCTAATCAACAGGTTGTCCTGCAGCGGCTGGCCTTTGAGACACCGGAGCGGCCGCAGGAACACGCGCAGCGCTAATTGGGCCGAACGCGCTATTGTGCAGGAGGAGAACACACGGATCGCTACAAACACACTCATTAGAATCTGCCGCTGCAGTCGCCTGCTAATTATTCCACAGACAGGAAACGGTCGTTACGCCGAACTGATGGACGGAGCGCTGAGACGCTAGACTGATTAACACGACTTTAAATCACAGCCTCTGTGCTGCCAGATCATTCACTACTAATTAAACAACACACCACGCTAAATATATAACATCTTCTTATTTCTTTAAAACATCTTATTTTTCGCTTAATAATACTGTGGAAGATACTTCTGTGTTTCCCAGAATACTAAACTTATGATCACAGCTGTAAGGTGTACGATTATTCTAGACTTATTCAAGCAATAATTTGTATAAATGTGTGATTCCATCACTGTCTCACCAATGGATCCTCTGTAGTGAATGGGTGCTGTCCAAACAGCTGATAAAAACATCACAATGATCCAAAATAACCCACTCCAGTCCATCAGTTAACATCTTGAGAAGACAAAACCTGAAACAAATCCATCATTAAGACGTTTTTTAATTAAAATACATTGAGTCCATAATCCCTAATAACGGTTCTGACTGGTGTTCTGGTCTGAATCAGGAGAGAAATCTGCACAGATCAAGCACCGTTTACAAGCCTAAACAGTCCAAAACAGCTCTAAACAAATATGAGGCTGGATTTTGATGTGAGAGACAACAGGAGATGGACTTATATTTTTTAGCCGGAAGTTACAGACGGTTTGACTTCTAAGTTATAATTTCAATTTTTTTTCTCATACTTTTAGCTTTGTCATCATTTCAATTCATATCAAAATTTCGACTTTTTAAGTCATAATGTCGACTTGTCATAATTTCAATTTATCTAAAAATTTCAGCTTTTTAAAGTCAATTTCGACTTTTTACCTCATAATTTCGCCTGTCATAATTTCAATTTATCTGAAAATGTTCTACTTTTTAAGTCATAATTTCAACTTTTTATCTCGTAATTTTGACTTTGTCATAATTTCAATTTATCTCAAAATTTAGATTTTTTTAACTCATAATTTCGACTGTCATAATTTCAATTCATCATCATTTAAATTTTTTATCTCATGATTTTGACTTTGTTAAAATTTCAATTCATCTCATTATTTCGACTTTTTAAATCAATTTTATCTCAAAATTTCAACTTTTTAAAGTCATAATTTCAAAATTTTTCAATTTTCAATTTATCCTAATTTAAATTTTTTATCTCATAATTTCGACTTTGCCATAATTTCAATTCATCTAAAAATTTAAACTTTTTAAAGATAATTTCGACTTTTTAAGTCATAATTTCGCCTGTCATAATTTTAATTTACCTGAAAATGTTCTACTTTTTAAGTCATAATTTCAATTTTTTAATCTCGTAATTTTGACTTCGTCATAATTTCAATTTATCTCAAAATTTAGACTTTTTAACTCATAATTTCAACTTTGTCATAAATTAAATTCATCTCATTATTTGGACTTTTTTAAATCAGAATTTCATTTAACTCAAAATTTTGACTTTGTCACTGTATAATTTCGATTTATCTTCATTTTGGCTTTTTATCCTGTAATTTCAATTTATCTCAATTTCGAATTTTTAAGTCATAATTCTTTTTTTACCTATGTATCTATATTTTGACTTTATATCTAGCAATTCTGACCTTATTTCTTGTAATTGTTTACAGTTTATATCCTGCAATGACTGACATTTATATCTCAGAATTGTCTGAGACATTTATATCTCAGAAAAAGTCAGAATTGCGAGCTTATATGACACAATTCAGAGTAAGTGTGTGTGTGTGTGTGTGTGTGTGTGTGTGTGTGTGTGTGTGTGTGTGTGTAGTGGTGAGTCAGAGTGTGCATATATACAGTATGTGTGTGTGAGTCAGTGTGTGTTTGGCAGCAGCCTGATTGAAACAGATATAGATTAATTAGCAATGCTAATTAAGATGAATTAAGCTGCTCCCTTAATGAAGTGGCTCCTCTTTAATCAATTACCGTCACTGCGCTGATGTGAACGTGTTGATCAACACATTAATGTATTCCATATGTCTCATAAACACAGCCGTGTGTGACGCTGAGACTCATTCATCTGCTCTCTGAACACGTTCATCACGGATCTAAACACACAATCATGACCTGAGTTTACACGCTGGAAACCCCTTCTATCTGCTGCAATTGAGAAACAAGCCTCTTATTGTGATTTTTACAATTTTACAGCTAAATCTGGTGCGAACAAATCAAAATATATTGAGAAAATTGCCTTTGAAGTTGTCCAACTGCAATGCATGTTACTAATCTACCTAAAAATTAAGTTTTGATATATTTATGGTAAGAAATTTACAAAATATCTTCATGGAACATGATTTAAAGTTTTTAAAATATAATAAATCAGTATAATTGTAGTAGTAGTAGTAATAATAGTTATAATAATTATTATTCATTTCTGAAAAAAAAAATCCCAATGCAACATTTTTCTTAGTTTACCTTTACTAAATGTACTTAAATGTGACCCTGGACCACAAAACCAAGGGTATTTTTTTGGAATACATAATAAGATTTCCATTGATGTTTGGTTTGTTGGGATAAAACAGTGTTTGGCTGAGATACAACTATTTGAAAATCTGGAATCTGAGAGTATAAAAAATTCTGAATATGGAGAAAATCGCCTTTAAAGTTGTCCAAATGAAGTTCTTAGCAATCCGTATTACTAATCAAAAATTGAGTTTTGATATTTTTATGGTAGGAAGTTTATAAAATATCTTCATGGAACATGATCTTTACTATATATCCTAATGATTTTTGTGATAATTTCAATTCATCTCATAATTTCGACTTTTAACTCATAATTTCGATAAATCGATCATTTCTTTTTATCTTGTTATTTTTAAGTCATTTATACATTTTAAGTCATAATTTCGACTTTTTGTTTTATAATTTCAACTTTGTCATAATTTCAATTTACTGTATCTCAAATTCGACTTTTTATTTTAATTTATCTCAAATTTTTAACTTTTTTAATTCGATAATTTTTTATCTTGTGATTTTAGTTTAAGTCATTTCTAAATTTTAAGTCATAATTTCTAATTTCAACCTTGTCATAATTTCAATTCATCTTAAAATTTCGACTTTATAAATCATAATTTTCACTGTCATAATTTTAATTTATCTCAATTTTGACTTTTTAAGTCTTAATTTCTCCTTTTTTTTAATCTATTTATCTATATTTTGATTTTATATCTAGCAATTCTGACTTTTTTCTTGCAATTGTGAGTTAGCTGGGGGTGAAAACTTTTGAACAGAATAAAGATGTGTACATTTTTCTTATTTTGCCTAAATATCATATATTTTTTTAATTTAGTACTCGCCTTCAGAGGCTACAGAAGATACTTAAATGTTTCTCAGAAGACAAAATCAATTAAATTTACCCTGATCTTCAAATTCCAAAAGTTTTCACCCCCGGCTCTTAATGCATGGTTTTTCCTTCTGGAGCATCAGTGAGTGTTTGAAGCTTCTGTAATAGTTGCATATGAGTCCCTCAGTTGTCCTCAGTGTGAAAAGATGGATCTCAAAATCATACAGTCATTGTTGGAAAGGGTTCAGACACACAAAAATACTGGAATACCAAAGAATTTGTGGGAGCTGAAGGGTTTTTCTGAAGAACAGCAGCAGTTTAACTGTTCAGGACAAACTAAACAAATACATGTTATTAAATAAACAACAACATGCATTTTGTACTGTATGATGGCTCTGATTTTGCTAAAATCTGTTTTTTTTCCTGTCACAGGTTCTGCGTTCATGATGGTGAACTCGACGGGTCGGTTCGCGGGTCAGAAGGCTTTGCTCTTGACGCCGCAGCTGAAGGAGAACGACACGCACTGTGTCATATTCCAGTATTACGTGGCGGGACGAGAGGGAGGACGGCCTGGACATCTGAACATCTACATCAAGGAGAACAACAGCCCGATGGGTTTGCCCGTCTGGAACACGTCTGGACCCGCCGGACTCAGCTGGAACCAGGTGGAGCTGGCCATCAGCACATACTGGCCCAACTTCTACCAGGTGAGATTCAGCCGTCCGGATCAAACCCACATCTCACTGAAATAGATGGTACTCTGCTGATATTATTCGTTGCACATCACATGTCATTTCTATTTAAAACATTGTTAGTTGTCATGTAATATGTTTTAGATTTGTGTTGCAAAACAGATCTGAACTACAGGACCAGCAGGAGCACACTCTTGGTTTCAAAACAGTAATTTGAAGCCACGTTTTTGTGGCACAGTTTGGCCAAAATGTTGTGATTTAATAATAATAATAATATTGTACACTACCGTTCAAAAGTTTGGGGTCAGTACATTTTTATTTTTTTATTTTTTTTATTTTTAAAGAAATTAATACTTTTATTTACCAAGGATGTATTAAGTTAATAATTAAAAGTTTATTAAAAGTTAATAATAAATAATTTACATTGTTATTAAATATTTATATTTTGAATAAACACTGTACTTTTTAAACTTGTTATTCATGAAAGAATCCTGGAAAAAAAAAAAATCACAGGTTCCAAAAAATATTTGTCAGCACAACTGTTGATATTTTCCAACATTGATCATTCCGATAATAAATCAGTATATTAGAATGATTTCTGAAGGATCATGTGACACTGAAGACTGGAGTAACAGCTGATAAAAATTCAGCTTTTCATCACAGGAATAAATTCTATTTTAAAGTATGTTAAAATAAAAAACATTATTTTATATTGTAAAAACATTTAGCAATTTTATTGTTTTTTTCTGTATTTTTAATCAAATAAATGCAGCCTTGATGAGCAGAAGAGACTTCTTTAAAAACTATTACAAGTCTTACTGACCCCAAACTTTTGAACGGTTGTGTGTGTATGTATGTATTTATTAATTTATTAATTATTTAATTTTATTTTATTTTATGGCTAAGTAAATTGAAAAAAATATTACTGTCATAACATAAAACACATTTAAGGAAAATAATTTTATATTAATCATTTTTTCAGTATAACAGTAAAATTACAATTCTAATATTTATGTCCTAATGTCTTTGTCTTTTTTGTATTTATAAAAAATAAAAATTATACTTCAGCATAAACACCCTTACCAAGGGCTGCTTAAATAATAATAATAATAATAATAATAATAATAATAATAATAATAATAATAATAATAATAATAAAAATATGTATTTATTTATTTATTTATCTATTATTGTTATTACTATTATCATAATTAATTAATTAAAAATGATTTGCTGCACAATTTGGCCAAAATGTTGTGAATAATAATAAAAATAATTGTATATTTATATTTATATTTTTATTTACATTTACATTTATTTACCTTTTATTTTATTTTATTTTATTTTATTGGTAAGTAAATTGAACAAAATAAAATATTTGTATTAATATTTTTGTTTTAATGTGTTTTTCTTTTTGTATTCATAAAAATATGAATTATACTTAAGCATAAACACGCTTACCAAGAGCTGCTTTAAAAAATATATAATATAATATAATATAATATAATATTATATTATAATTTATTTATTATTATTTATTTTAATTATTGTATTAAAAATTAAAAATTATTTGCTGCACAATTTGACCAACATGATGTGATTATATATGATGATTGTTGTTGTTGTTATTATTATTATTATTATTATTAATTATTAATAAATACTGTTTAATAATATTTGCAGCAATAATTCTTATTTTTTGCTAAATAAACTTATAAAAATGTAAACTAATAAAATGTAAATGTAATGTAATGTAATTATTGTAATGTAAAATTACTAATGTGATGTAAAATATACCGTAAAATACTAGTTAAAAATGAAAGAAAATAATATAATATTTTTTTTACAGTACCACATTATTATGGCACATTATTATGGTCTTAATTGGTCTTAAACATCACCCATTGAGCTTTTATTTTGGTGGGAGCCCTTAAAGATCCTGTTTTTTTTGACAACAGACAGTTTGTGAAGAGGAATTGTGTTGCTTTTATTGTCATAAACAGATGAAGAGTTGTTCTGAGTCTTTACAGTTTGATAATTTAGCTTAGCTTTTTTTTTTGGGATTTATTTTTTTATAATCATGCAGCCCTTTCCTTGCCGCTGTGTGTGGTCAGATTCATGTTATTTTCTGTCTGACCCTCAATTTCAGGTGAATATAATGAAAATCTGGCCTTCCGTTAGAGAGAAAGAGAGAGAGAATCACATTTTCTGCTCCTGTAGAGCTTCATTTTCACATGTGCCGAGACAGAGAGAGAGTGAGCGAGAGACATGTGGAGAGAGTGAAAGAGAGAGAGTGAGCGGGCGAGTGAGTGGTCTGATTTCACACATGCTGGTCATTAGTGAGCGGCTCTCATGGGCGCTGACGGAGCCCCGTGTTAATTGGTGGTACGAGGCCCCGTGACCCGGCGCAGGAGAAGCGTGTTTGGGTAAATTACTCCATTAGAGCGGCGCTGAGGAGCGGGCGAGAGAGGTTACGACCAGACCCGACCTGATTAGGAGAAACGGTGCCAGATCCTGCCGTACCAGATCACTCCATCTCTACAGATTCATCATGACGTCTGGATGAGTTTGAGACCATTCACAAACCAGATCGATGATTCTGTTGGGTTCTGACACTTTATTCAAGCTTTACTGAATCTTTGATTGTATTGGTTACAATTAACTGTTTTTTTTTTTTATTTATGAACTGGTCCCCCGACTGAGCCTGGTTTCTCCCAAGGTTTTTTTCTCCATCTCTGTCACCTGTGGAGTTTTGGTTCCTTGCCGCTGTCGCCTCTGGCTTGCTTAGTTGGGGACACTTTCCAGTGATATCGTATACTATTTGAACTGAACTGACGATGATATCACTGAATTCATTGATGAGCTGCCTTTAACTGAAAATTTATTATCTTCAATAATGCGTTACTTACACACTATTGTTCTGTTTAAATACTGTGCAGTTGCTTTGACACAATCTGTATTGTTACAAGCGCTATATAAATAAAGGTGACTTGACTTGACAAAGGTGACAATTAAAATGTGTTACAATTGAAATGCATTTAGTTGTTTA
>NW_027394852.1:0-13203 GCF_049309525.1 Garra rufa | reverse complement strand
AGAAAAGATTTCTATTTTAAATAAATGCTGTTCTTTTAAACTTTTTATTCATCAAAGATTCCTGAAAAAAAGAATCACAGGTTTAAAAAAAATAGTGTTTCCAATAAATAATAAAAGTAATAAATCAGTATTTTAGAATGATTTCTGAAGGATCATGTGACACTGAAGACTGGAGTAATGATGCTGGAAATTCAGCTTTGCATCACAGAAATAAATTATATTTTAAAGTATATTAAAATAAAAAAAATGATTTTTTAAATTGCAATAATATTTCATAATATTACTTATTTTCTGTATTTTTAAATTAAAAAAATTAAACTTTTCTAAGAAACAAACAAAGAAAAAAAACCTACTAATCCCAAACTTTTGAGCGGCATTGCCAAAAAAAAAAAAAAAAAAAAAAAAAAAAAAAAACTAAACTAAGTACAATATAAATGAAAACGGAAAACTGATTGAAAAAAATTAATAAAAATAACACTGGTATGATTTGTTTAGAATAATAATAATAATAATAATAATAATAATAATAATAATAATAATAATAATAATAATAATAATAATAATAATAATAACAATAATAATAATAATATATTCCAATTTTAAAATTAAGTTAAAAGTGTTATATTAAGTATATTTAATTGTATCATTTATTTTTTTTTGTATCAATTATGTTAAATTTATCACATTAATTAAAAATGTTTTTCTGGGCAGGATCATTTTTAATCTTTTATTACAGTGATAAGAACAGAATTTAATTCATGTTTGAATATTTAGTTTAAGAGAAATTTTGATTTAATTATCGCAATGCAAAAAAATCATAATGATTTTAAAAAAGAGGCTTCATACCCTAAATGCAAAATATAATTTCTTATGTTTTTATTTTAATTTTGGTGTGAAACATGAGCTGGACAATGCTTTTCTTCATGAGATTCACTCATTTTATGAACATATGAGGTTTCAATGTGATTCAAATCCAATATTTCACAATGTTAAAGATTTCCAATAAAAACCAAATCATCAGCAAAACACTTGAAATGAAGTCAAAGTAAAATCTTAGATGTGAAGAAGTGCAGGAATGAATTATTGTGCCATTCAAAGCGTTCAGAAAAGTCAGAGCGTCTTATTTGATGAATATGAATCATTTGGGGCAGTTTGGACATTCAGTATTTCATTAAAGCATTACATCCAAAAGTATCTAAAGCTAAACAAATATGAGCATGACCTACCAGAACCTTCACCTGCTGCGTAAAACAAATTAATACGACTATCCTATAAAGATGAAGAGCGTTCGTCCTGCTCGTAATGATGTGAATGGAGGGTTAATGAAACTAAAGTAACAGCAGTAAAAAAGAACGATTATTTCTGTCCTTTCTGTCTGTTGCATTTCCTCTGATGTAGAAACACAGGAACAGAGGCCACGCCCCCTGCGTTTGAGCCCCGCCCCCGTGGCTTAATCCCGCCCCCTGTGCCCAGATCCGTGTCTCCGGTGTCGTCGATGTTCGCGTCGAGATCTGTGGTGTTGCCGACGGTAACGGTGAGATCGCCGTGCTGGAGGGAGACAGAGCGGTCATGTGACTACATCTGATTTGCATATACACTGCCAGATTTTTAATGCTTAAAAATGCTTAATGCGTTTATTTGATTAAAAATACAGAAAAAAACTGTAATATTGTTAAATGTTAATGCAATTTAATATAGTGGTTTATATGTTAATATACTTTAAAATATAATTTATTCTTGTGATGCAAAGCTGAATTTTCAGCCTCATTATCACATGATCCTTCAGATATCATTTTAATATGCTGATTTAATATTTGTTTTGGAACCTGTGATTTTTTTCAGGATTCTTTAATAAATGAAATGTTAAAAAGAACAGCATTTATTTAAAATAGAACACTTTTGTAACAATAAACACCTCGTTCAAAGTTTGGGGTCAGTCATTTTTTTCTTTCTTTCTCTTTTTGGAAGAAATTAATGTTTCTTCAGCAAGGATTTGTTAAATTAATAAAAAGTGATAGAAAAGATCTCTATTTTGAATAAATGCTGTTCTTTTTACCTTTTTATTTATCAAAGAATCCTGAAACAAGTATCACAGGTTGCAAAAAAAAATCCAATAAATAATAGAAGTAATAAATCAGTATATTAGTATGATTTCTTAAGGATCATGTGACACTGAAGAGTAATAGCTGATGAAAATTCAGCGTTGCATCACAAATAAATTACATTTTAAAGTATATTAAAATAAAAAACTGTTATTTTGAATTGCAATAATATTTCATAATATTACTTTTTTGTATTTTTAATCAAATATATGCAGCCTTGATGAGCAGAAAAGTCTCCTTTAAACACCATATATATATATATATATATATATATATATATATATATATATATATATATATATATAGTTTTAATTTTTTATTTTTTTTAGTGCATTTTTATTTTCTGTATTTTAAATAATAATTAAAAATCGCACTGATCCTAAACTTTTGGTGGATGCTTTTATCCATTGCACTTAAGGCTTACATTTGACTGGTTCATGCAATTACTAGGAATCAAACCTTGGTGTTGCAAGCATCATGTTCCACTGCTTGAGGTTAGATGCAAATACCAACTAACTAGTTAATTAAACACTGCTGATTGTACTCACAACATATTTATTCCTTCTGCAATAAAATACTATAATATTATCATACAAAAGATGCTAAATAGTGTATTTCACAATGCACATTGTTTCATGCTTGAAAGTAAAAATAAGAAAAAAATAAATGTAATCTTTTATTTTCAAAGAGAAAATAAGTGGTATGGTAATATTTGTTGTACTGGGTTTAATTTATGCTGAATTTATCATTTTAACCAAAATCCTTTTTTTCTGGTGATGAGAACAGGATTTTTTTTATTTATTTTAGGGGGAATTTACTTGAGACGCAAAAATATTAGTATTAAAATTAAGTGAGTTTATGCTTAAAACAAGAAAAAATATCTGCAAATTGGAGAAGAAAAATTAAACTTATTAAATTAAAATATTTCTTGTTTTAAGCATAAACAATTAACTTTTGTTAATTTTTTTTTTTTTTTTAGAAAACATAAGATTCAAAGCAGAAAATGTTCTTAATATCTTTATGCCTTATACTGGAGTTGCATTTAGCTGATTTGATCTAAGCAATACTATAATGTACATTTTGCGACAATAAAGCTGTTGCAATTTGACATATAATATATATAGCGCAAGTATACTGTATCTACACTGCAAAAATTACTTTCTCAGTATCTTATTTTCCAGTATTTTTTAAATTGTATTTAAATAATAAGTTGTATTATTGTTCACAATGCAAAAAAAAAAAAAGAAAAAAAAGAAAAAAAGATTTTCTTCCTCATTGTTTTTGTTTTGTTTTCACATTTCTATGAGATTTGCTATATGTGACCCTGGACCACAAAACCAGTCTTAAGTAGCATGGATATATTTGTAGCACTGACCAAAAATGCATTGTATGGGTCAAAATTATCCATTTTTCTTTCATGCCAAAAATCATTAGGATATTAAGTAAAGATCATGTTCCATGAAAATATTTGGTAAATTTCCTACCGTAAATATATCAAAACATAATTATTGCTTAGTAATGTGCATTGCTAAGAACTCAATTTGGACAATTTTAAAGGCAATTTTCTCAATATTTAGATTTTTTTGCACCCTCAGATTCCAGATTTTCAAATAGTTGTATCAATAGAAAGCTTATTTATTAATCTTTTTTATTCAAACTTGACCCTTATCACTGGTTTTGTGGTCCAGGGTCACATATATAGTATGTTGTATTTACCCAGGTAAAGTAAGTTGTATTATAAATACGTTTTAATGTATATGCATGCATTTTTTTGATGATATGATAATAAAACAGGTGCCACCTTAATATTTTTAAGGCTCATACTCATCAAATAGGAGACTCACATTTAGTGCAGATGATCTTTGGTCTTTCCCAGGTCCCGTTGGGTCGGCAGCGGACAGTCGGTATGTGTCTCTGAAAGAAGCCGTCGGCGCACTGGTACCGAACAACCGAATGGATGTCGTAGTGTGACCGTCTGCGGCCCACCAGATAGGCGTTATCTACCGCTGGCGGAGTCCCACACATCACTGAAACACACAGACATTTCATAGTTCAGAAACGAGTCTCCCTCAACATGCAAAAAAATGGAAAATAAAACATTAAACATGCAACATTATGCTTATCAAGCCTGCATTTACTTGATCAAAAATACAGAACAAAATGTAACATTGTGAAATATTATTAATTTTAAATAATGGTGTTCTGTATTAATACATTTCAAAATACAATTTATTTCTGTGATGCAAAGCTGAATTTTGATCAGTCATTACTCCCATTTTCAGTGTCACATGATTCTTCAAAAATTATTTTAATATGCTGATATGCTGCTTAATATTTGTTTTGAAACGTGATACTTTTTCAGGATTCTTGATGAATAAAAAATGTTAAAAAGAACAGCATTTATTCAAAATATAAATCTTTTCTTACAATATAAGTTTTAAATATATATATGTACTAAACCCAAACTTTTAGATGGTAGATATTGTCACAAAACATTTCTATTTTAAATAAATGCTGTTCTTTTTAACTTTTTATTTGTTAAAGAAACCTGGAATAAAAAAAAAAAACAGGATCCAAAAAAAAAAAAAAAAAAAGTAAGCAACACAACTGTTTTCAACATTAATAATAAATCAGCATATTAGAATGATTTCTGAAGGATCACGTGACACTGAAGACTGGAGTAATGATGCTGAAAACTCAGCTTTGATCACAGAAATGAATTACATTTTAAAATATATTCACACAGAAAACAGTTATTTTAAATTGAAATAATATTTCACAATATTACATTTTTTTCTGTATTTTTGATCAAATAAAAAATTTAAATCTTACTGATCCCAAATATATTTAATTTATATTTAAATTTACATTAAAAATATATTTACATTTATATTTAAATATACATTTATAAAGTAGCAAAACTGAAAAATTGTTACTGATGAGAACAGGATTTTATTCTTGTTTGGATATTTAAATGAAGGGAAAATGTGATTAAATGTCACAATGCAAATAAAATCATAATGGTTTTCATTTCCATTATGCAAAATATAATTACTTAAGTTTTTCTTTTAATTTTGGTGTGAGCTGGACAATGCTTTTCTTCATGAGATTCACTCATTTATGAACGTAAGAGAATTCTAGTCCAAAATTTCACAAGAATTCAAGATTGGTGATAGAAACCATCAATAGGTCAAATAGGTCGAAAAACTAAATATCAAAAACAACCTTTGGCTGATTTTCTGACTTAAAACTCAAGTAGAAGCAGAAACAGCGAATACAGAGTCAAATTTACGTCTTAAATTGTATAAGTTCTCATGCATTTAATGTTCTAAGATTTTCTGCATGCAAACCATGTATATTGAAGTAACCAAAATTTATACAGCCTTTACAAAACACATCTAAGTGTCACATCTTTTGCATGCTCATTCATGAACCTAAATGTGACCCTGGACCACAAAAACAGTCATAAAGTTAAATTTTACAAAACTGAGAAGGATCAATAAATAAGCTTTCTATTGATGTATGGTTTGTTAGGATACGACAATATTTGGCCGAGATACATCTATTTGAAAATCTGGAATCAGAGGGTGCAAAAAAAATCTAAATGCTGAGAAAGTCATCTTTAAAGTTGTCCAAATTAAGGTCTTAGCAATGCATTTTACTAATCAAAAATTACATTTTGATATATTTATAGCAGGAATTTTACAAAATATCTTCATGGAACATGATCTTTACTTAATTTCCTAATGATTTTTGGCATAAAAGAAAAATAGATAATTTTGACCCATACAATGTATTTTTGGCTATTGCTACAAATATACCCCAGCGACTTAAGACTGGTTTTGTGGTCCAGGGTCACAAATGAGAAAAACTGACAAAACAATAAATAGTTTAACCAGTGTTTCAAGAGGTTTGAAAATGGAATAAGGGCCAAAACACAACTGATCACTTATAAACCTTTATACTTTAAGTACTAATGTGTATTCATGAGGTTCCAGGAGGACAAATTAAATTTTTTAAATGTTAACCTTTTCAATTTAAATGAAATGAAATCCTGAAGGCCTGGCACAAACGCTCCGTCTCCAGACAATGAGCCTGATTTCCATAGGCAGGAAGCCACTAGCAGTAAATCTGTCATCTGGCGTCACTGCCACAGGAAACAACTAGAGCTACTGGATGCGCCACAAAGGACGGCATCGTGGGAAATGTAGTGCAGAGCCCAGAGCTTAAATCCCCAATCTGAGCCCGCCTCAATGGGGTCTGAATACTCACACCCTAAAAACTGAGACCTCGTTGTGTGCAGGACTGAAAGCGGAGTTTAAAGCCTCAACGTCTCTCATTCAGAGTCCATTGAGATGCCACACAGAGCTCATGAAGCAGGTCTGAGATGCTAAACGCCAGAGTTTTGCCTTTAGACTCATATAAGAACATTCTGCGTTAGTTTGAGATTTACTCAAATAAAAATTCATAATATCAGCAAATTTGCATTCCACCATTTAACAGCATCACATTTTATTCAGCGAAATAGTAACGTAGAAGAATTTCTAAATATGTATCAATAAAATTTAATTTATATTTAAACATAATCTAATAAATATAGTGTTTGTTCAAATTTAAATTAATAATATAATTTAATTTATTTAAATATAAAAAAATTATAATTTTGAATGTATAAATATGATTTAATTTATAATTATAATAATTATTGAATTATTTAAATATAAATTAAATATAAATACTCTCTCTCTCTCTCTCTCTCTCTCTCTCTCTCTCTATATATATATATATAATATATTAGAATAATATTAATAATTTAATTTAATTTAAATGGCAGAGTTTTGCCTTTAGACTCATATAAGAACATTCTGCGTTAGTTTGAGATTTACTCAAATAAAAATTCATAATATCAGCAAATTTGCATTCCACCATTTAACAGCATCACATTTTATTCAGCGAAATAGTAACGTAGAAGAATTTCTAAATATGTATCAATATAATTTAATTTAGATTATTTAAACATAATCTAATAAATATAGTGTTTGTTCAGATTTAAATTAATAATATAATTTAGTTTATTTAAATATAAAAAATAATAATTTTGAATGTATAACTATGATTTAATTTATAATTATAATAATTATTGAATTATTTAAATATAAATTAAATATAAATTCTATCTCTCTCTCTCTATATATATAATATATTAGAATAATATTAATAATTTAATTCAATTTAATTTAAACGCCAGAGTTTTGCCTTTAGACTCATATAAGAACATTCTGCGTTAGTTTGAGATTTACTCAAATAAAAATTCATAATATCAGCAAATTTGCATTCCACCATTTAACAGCATCACATTTTATTCAGCGAAATAGTAACGTATAATAATTTCTAAATATGTATCAATATAATTTAATTTATATTTAAACATAATCTAATAAATATAGTGTTTGTTCAAATTTAAATTAATAATATAATTTAATTTATTTAAATATAAAAAAATTATAATTTTGAATGTATAAATATGATTTAATTTATAATTATAATAATTATTGAATTATTTAAATATAAATTAAATATAAATTCTCTCTTTCTCTCTCTCTCTCTCTCTCTCTATATATATATAATATATTATAATAATAATAATAATTTAATTTAATTTAATTTAAATGGCAGAGTTTTGCCTTTAGACTCATACGAGAACATTCTACGTTAGTTTGAGATTTACAGAGGAATCAATGGACACATCATTTAATCTGAGTTACTGTCGAGAGTGAAACTGATACAGAAGATGACAGTCAATGTGACATTGAGATGTTCTTGCGGTTTATTAGATGATCAATAACCACTTCAACTGGAAAACAGTCTATTCTGAGGTGTGTGTCAGTGAAGTGTGTGTGGGGAATGTATTAAAGCTTTAAAGGAATAGTTGACTTCAAGAATATAAATTTGCAGATAATGTACTCCGATGTCAACCAAGATGTTCATGTCTTTCTTTCTTCAGTCGTAAAGGAGGAAACAGATTTCAGGACTCCTCTCCATATAATGGACTTCTATGGTGCCCTCGAGTTTAAACTTCCAAAACTGCAGCTTTAATCGAGGAATAAATGTGTTATCGAGCGAAAGGATCTGCTGTTTTCTAAAAAATATATGCTTTTTAACATTCATTCTGTGTATTCCGGTTCAAGACAGTTAGGGTATATGTCAAAAAACTCCCATTAAATTTTCTCCTCCAACTTCATAATCATCCTACATCGCTGAAGTACCGACCCAGTGTTTACAAAGTGAGCGCCCTTTACAAAAAAGGTAAAACAGCAATGTAAGATGATTTTGAAGTTGGAGGAAAAAATGAGATGGGAGTTTTTCAACATACCCTAACTGTCTTGAACTGGAATACACAGAATGCATGAAGAGCTAGATAAGAGGTTAAAAAGTATATAAATTGTAAATTATTTTTAGAAAATAACCAGTCGTTTTGCTAGATAAGCCAATTCCTCGACTGGGACGGTTTCGACTTTTTTGAAGCTGCAAACTCGGGGGCACCATAGAAGTCCACTATATGGAGAACATTCCAGAAATGTTTTCCTCAAAAAACATAATTTCTTTACGACTGAAGAAATAAAGACATGAATATCTTGGATGAATACATTTTCTGGAAGTGAAATAGTCCTTTAAATAGTCAGAGAACAGTATTGACTGCCAATTCAACTTTACAGTGTTTATACAAGTTTAACCCTATCCCCTGGTTTCACAGACAAGGCTTAAGCCTAGTCCTAGACTAAAATGTACGTCTGAGCTGTTTCAACTGAAAGAAACTTGCACTGAGTGATCTTAAAATATATCAGTGCCTTTGTTTTGTCTCAAGATTCACAACAGAACAGTTTTTCTTTAAGGCGGGTTTATAAAAATGACTTAAATGTCCTAATTAAACTATGGTCTAATTCTAGCTTAGGCTAAGCCCTGTCTACGAAACCGGGCCTATAAGACCAAGTAAACAAAATATAAGGAATAAATTAAAGGAGCAAAATGTGATAGGATAAGAGCTATTGTTTACAGTGATTATGTAATTAAAATAATAACTAAAATAAATCTGCAAATGGGTTAAAAAAATAAACAAGTTTCCAGCCCCCACTGACAGATTTGTTCTTGTTTTAAGCATTAACTCGGTTCATTTTGTTTAGTATTTCAAGACTTCAGTTTATATCTGCATCTAAAGTAAATATGAATTTTTCAATGCGTGCAGCATGTATTGCCATATACATTATATTGTTAAAAGTATTGAGACACCCCCTTCTAATGAACAGGTTTAACTACTTTAGTAATTTCCATGAGTGCAAATCTTAATGTTTAAGCATATAATGATATTCCAACACGACAATGCCTCTGTATAAGACAAGGTTCAAAAAGAAATGATTGATTCAGTCAGTGTGGAAGAACGTGACTGGTCTGCAGAAAGCAAAGTCCTAATCCCAGCTGAACACCTCTGGTATGACTTTAAATGCAGACCTTGAGCCAAAAACTCATCAGCAAGCACCAATGATGAGTTGGTATTGGGACACCCCCTTCTTTAGAACAGAAACATGCACTTCTTAAACTGTCCAAACCAAAGATGGAAACGTAATTCATGTATTTAAAATTTTTATTTCTAGCTCTGTTTCAACAGTTTTGGACGAGTCTAAAATGACTGTATCCATATGTACAAGTCATTGGTGTTTGGTGATGAGTTTTTGGCACAAGGTCTGCATTTAAAGTCACTCCAGAGGTGTTCAGATTGGATTAGGACTTTGCTTTACCAGTCAAGTTCTTCCACACTGACTGAAACAATCATTTCTATTTGAACGTTGCTTTATATGCAAAGGCACTGTCATTTCAGAATAGAAAAGGGTCCTATCCAAACTGTTGCTATAAAATTAGAAGCACACAATTCCCTAGAATATCATTATATGCCTAAACATTAAGATTTGCACTCATGGAAATTACTAACGTAGTCAAACCTGTTCATTCAAAAGGGGTGGTCCAATACTTTTGGCAATATAATGTATGTGTGCACTTTAAAAGTTAGTTTTTTCTGAAAGATGACTTTTCTGCTCACCAAGGATGCATTTATTTAATCAAAAATACAGTAAAATCAGTAAAAAATGTAAAATATTTTTACATTTCAAAATAACAGTTTTCTATGTGAATATCTGTTAAAATGTAATTTATTTCTGTGATCAAATCTGAATTTTCAGCATCATTACTGCAGTCTTCAGCGTCACATGATCCTTCAGAAATCATTCTAATATTCTGATTTGCTGCTCAAGAAACATTTCTAATTATTTTCAATGTTGAAAACAGTTGTGCAGCCCAATATTTTTGTGGAAACTGTGATAGATTTTATTTTTAAGATTCTTTGATGAATATAAAGTTAAAAAACAGCATTTATTTTAAATAGAAATTAGGGCTGTCAAACGATTAATCACGATTAATCGCATCCAAAATAAAAGTTTATGATTACACTGCAAAAAATGATTTTTTTTTTTTTTTGTCTTGTTTCCAGCCAAAATATCTAACAATTCTTGAATCAGGAAGGATTTTCTAGATGAGTAAAAATTATTGTCTTGGTTTTAGTATAAACAAGTCAAACTTAAGTGAGTTTTTGCTTGAAACAAGAAAAATAATCTGCCAATGGGGTAAGAAAAAAAAATCTTATTTCAAGCAGACAACTAGATTATTTTTCTTAACCCATTGGCAGATTATTTTTCTTGTTTCAAGCAAAAACTCACTTAAGTTTGACTTGTTTATACTAAAAAAAAAAAGACAATAATTTTTACTTGTCTAGAAAATCCTTCCTGATTCAAGAATTTTTAGATATTTTGGCTGGAAACAAGACAAAAAATCTAAGTAAGTAAAGCATTTTTCACAGTGTACATACTGTATGTGTGTGTACTGTGTATATATTATGTATATATAAATACACACACAAACATGTATATTAAAGAAAAATGTTTTAGATTTATATATAAAATATTTAAAATTCTATATATAATCTAAATTAAATACAAGTACAACTATCCATACATATAAGTATTTTTTAAGTCTATACATGTATGTGTATAATAATAAATACACACAGTAAACACACATTTAGTATGTAAACAAACTTTTATTTTAGATTTTATTTTATGTTTGACAGCCCTAATAGAAATCTTTTGTAACACTTTAAATGTCATTTAATGCATTCTTGATCATTAAAAGTATTAATTTCTTAAAAAAAAAAAAAACTTTCTCACCGGTTCCTTTCTTGCAGACGTAGGGCAGATTGTAGTTGCAGGGCACGTCGTTCCATTTTCCGTCCTCTCTGGTGATCATCACCACACAATCCTCTCCGCCCGCGAAGAAATTATCCGGCTGATTCTCACGCCAGTTCTCATACACCTGTGAGAAGAACAGATCATATAAAATGATTACAAACGAGGTCATTTGTGCATTGAAATCTGAATGGAATAAATAAACCACATTAGACTATTATTGCAGACCATGTAAACACAATCATTGAGTAAAACATTGCGGCTTGAGTTAGATTTTTTCACAGTCTACAAGGTTCAAGTACCATTTATTTAAGACTAATTCAAATTTTAAACATGACTTACAACATCCATCCCATCAGTCCACTGGAAATCCTCTTCCACTGTACGATCATTCAATCCGATCCAAACGTTTTCATGACCCAGACCTGATGACGGAGCACACAATTAACAATAGATTTCTCCTTTATTCCCATGTAAATCTTATCCTCATCCAGTAAAAATAGCTAAAATATTTACTTGAAGATACTGAAATTTTAAGAAAATATTTCAATAAATTAAGAAGACATTCATATCTAGATTATATTTAATTTTTATTTTTTAATTATTAGCTTTTCACCAACTCATAAACTGCTTGTACTATGTTGGTAAAATCTGAATGTTGTACTGAATTTTTCTTGACAATAAATGACTTATGCTTTGCAAGTGTCTATATACATTGATACTTATCAAAAACAGTAAAAATGTTGTGAAAAAATAAACATAAAAATGTGAAATATTACAATTAAAAATAGCTGTTTTCTACACTACCAGTCAAAAGTTTGGACACACTTGACTTATTTTTTTTCTCAAAACTTTTAGTCAAATATTAATTTTAAAAAACAATACAATATATTTTTTATTTTATTTTAATTTAATTTAATTTAATTTTATTTTATTTTATTTTATTTTATTTATTTTTTATTTTTTATTTATTTTATTTTATTTTATTTTATTTTTTATTATTATTTTTTTTATTTTTTTATTTTTTTTTTATTTTTTTTATTTTATTTTATTATTTTATTTTATTTTTTTTATTTATTTTATTTATTTATTTATTTATTTATTTATTTATTTATTTAATTTAATTTAATTTTATTTTATTTTATTATTTTATTTTATTTTATTTTATTTTATTTTATTTTATTTTATTTTATTTTAAATACAAATTGTGCCAAGGAATGATTTTTAGTTTGCTTTTAAGAAAAACATTTGTTTTTTTTCCATGGGAGAAAAAGTTCAGTTTTTCGTAAAAACAAACTGAGAATCATTCCTTGGCACAATTTGTATTTGAAAATAATTTATTTATTTATTTTTAATAATTAATATTTGACTAAAAAAGTGTTAAGTGTGTCCAAAGTTTTGACTCGTATTGTATGTTAATACATTTTAAAATGTAATTTATTCCATTATAAAGTGACTTAAGAGTCTAAATACTTCAGAGCAGTAGTGTTTTATCTAAGCTTAAGACGGACCGTTAAGGAAGTCCTGCTCCATGGAGGAAGTGATGCTGGTCAGGTGACTGCTGTGTTCCCTGCAGTCCTTCTCTGCATCCTCCCAGGTGTGTCTGCGTGGAACAGACGGTAGCAGTGACCGTGAAACTTCTTCCAGCCGTGTTCACAGCCCTCTGTGTCTGGAGACAGAAAAACACAGACAGGGTTATTATACTTAAAAAAATAAAAATAAAATTGTAACTTTAAATAAAATAAATATGAACTCAATTAAAATAATAAAGAAAAGTTAATATTGCCAAATCAACATCTTTTGTTGAATTT
>NW_027394851.1:0-13221 GCF_049309525.1 Garra rufa | reverse complement strand
CTATGACACCAGTCGAAAGTTTGGGGTTGGTGAGGTGTTTCTAAATAAAGAAGTCTCTTCTGCTCACCAAAGCTGCATTCATTTGATCCAAAATACAGTGAAAATTAAAACATGTTAAAATATGATTTATTTCTGTGATCAAAGCTACATTTTCAGCATCGTTATTCGTCTTCAGTGTCACATGACCCTTCAGAAATCATTCTAATATTTGATTTGCTGCTTAAACATTTCTGATTATTATCAATGTTGAAAACACTTGTGCTGCACAATATCTTTGTGAAAACCATCATTAAAAAATAAAATTACTAATTTTACTCATCAAGGACACATTAAATTGATCAAAAGTGACAGTAAAGCCATTTATAATGTTGCAAATGATTTCTATTTCAAATAAATGCTGTTCTTTTGAACTTTAGATTCATCTGTGAATCCTGAAAAATAAAATGCATCAGTTTACACAAAAATATTGTGCAGCACAAGTGTTTTCAACATTGATAATAATCAGACATGTGTCTTAAAGTGCAAATCAGCATATTAGAATGATTTCTGAAGGATCATATGACATATATATATATATATTAGTTTTTTTCTAAAACCAATTATATATATATTATATATATATATATATATATATATATATAAACACACACACACACACACACACACACACACACACACACACACACATATATATGTGTGTGTGTGTGTGTTTCAGAAATACTAAAAAAAATGTGTTTTTAAACATTTTTCTGGTTTTCTGGCATTTTTCTGTGTCATTTTATAAGTTGTATTAGTACTGTCTTTACATTAAGTAATATATATTTCTGTCACAGATTCAAGTTCATCATACTTATTTTTTAAAGGCTGTTAAGACCTTTAAATTTCTGTCTACATACAATATGACGAGAGTTTTTCTCAAAAGAAAAAGTAAAATGCTTATGAAGTGACACTGAGTGACAGAGTAGTTCTAGAGATTATGTTTGTGTTCATGCACTCCTAGATTGAGGCGTTAGAAGCTAAAAACAGCATTTGCGCCATCCATTCACAAAGAGACATGCAGAACATGCAGGATTCATATTTAAATAATATTTGTGCAGCTTAATATTCATAGACGCTAGTCCAAATCGCATTTTGATTTAAGTGTACTGACCTACTTTTAATTTATTCATTCAAAATTTGCAAATTCTGTGACATTCCACATTTTACAGTAAATTTCATTTTTATGATTGGATTCCGTCTGTTTTCTGTGTTTTCCAGATATCATAGGGCTCTAAACAGGGCGGTGAAAAGGCATCAAAGCAATTAAATGATAAAAAAAGTAAGACAAAAAGATATATGGAACATGAAAATGCACATGGATTTAAGTCAAAAATGAAGGGGAAAAAAAGTACACAACTTAAAGATCAGTTTGATTTTATTAGACTTTGGAACCAATGGTATGTAAATAGTATATTTACATAGGTAGTATGAACAATAAAATAAAATAATTTTACGTCATACTGATTTTCAACATTTTTGCACATATCACTCTCATTTTCACCCATTATTCAGTCTACAAGTTAACTAGCGTAACAGTATTTAGGTTTTCAACCTTTTAAAATACAGGACGGTCTAGAAAATACCATGAAAGACACAATGTACAGGCCTCAAAAGGGGAAAATAAATAACTCAAATTCATTTCAATTAGCCTAAGCAGTAAATTAGTTTCCATCGTGTCTCTACTCCCTCCATCTGTGGTCACTTATGTGCACATGCATCGTCTTTTATAAATTTATCTGAAAACTCAATTTAAAATTGCAAAACAAAACACAATAAGGTAACTTTATACCTTTCTACAAAATTCCCACTTCGTCCCATCTACCACAAAAATTCAAGTGTGCGTTTCCTCAAATATCTCTCAATATCTCTCAGTGTGCAAACAGACATTACATGCATCTTCCTGAGTCTACACTCCAAAAAGGGGAAAAATAAAAATAAAGCTTTTAATAATTATAGTGCAATTACACATCAGCATAAAACACTTGCTCTAAAAAAACATAAACATGGACTATCATACGGTAAATTAATACTAATTCATGAAAATATTTTAAGGCCTAAACGCCGTTACTGTAGTAGAGGGTCCCCTAGGTAAGTTACAGACAGTTCACTCAAAAATTACAATCCTGTCATCATTTACTCACCCTCGTGTAGTTATAAACATTTCAGATTTTTTTCCCCTTGCATGGAAAAGAGCAGAGTGAACATTCTGTTAAACATCTTATTTTGTGTTCTACATAATAACACGAGGGTGAACAAATACTGAAAAAGACTGAATATTAATTTTTGGGTGAACTATCCTTTTAAGGGACACGATGTGAAATAGGCACCCAATCTCTCTCTGTCTGAGACACAGCACAGGAACAGTGTTTTGAGGTTAGACATGCTGGTCCCTCGCTATGACATGTTTAGGGTTAAGATGATGTATCCCCTGCCTTGCGTGTCCTGTGAAACTATGCTACCAGACTCCGGTGAGCGTGCACGTCTCATGCTGATCGACACATTCCAGTTAGTGTAGGTGCTCTGCTATGAGAACAACTGCTGCCACTCTCTCCATGTAAGGAGTGAGGGATCATCCAGGTCACTGGCTGAGACATACCCTGATTCTGTCTGCACTGACCTCCATTTTTTCTCTTTCAGGTACCTAGCAGAACTTCGTCACACATACAAACATTCAAAAACACACATCATCTATCATTAACCCAAGCTAGCTAACAGAGACGCCCACTGCACAGATATTTACAATGCAAATACCAGCAATTATTAATATAGCTACAGTCGAGGTCAAAAATGTACACCCTCTTTTAGAATCTGCAAAATGTTCATTATTTTATCAAAATAAGTGGGATCATACAAAATGCATGTTATTGTTTCTTTATCACAAGAGAAAATAATAGTTGAATTTATGAAAATGACCCTGTTCAAAAGTTTTACCGTTCAAAAGTGGGACCTGAGGGATTTTTCTGAAGAACAGTGGGTAGGTCAACTGTTCTGGACAAACAAGAGACTCATGAACAACTACCACTAAACAAAAACACAGCTGTGAATCATTCAGGTAACAACACAGTATTAAGGATCAAGGGGATGTAAACTTTTGAACTGGGTCATTTTTTTTATAAATTCAACTATTATTTTCTTTTGTGGATTATATGTAAACATCTATGTAAAATACCTTATCAAGGTCAGTAATAAATCAACAATAACATGCATTTTGTATGATCCCTCTTATTTTGGTCAAATAATAAACATTTTGCAGATTCTGAAAGGGGGTGTAAACTTTTGACCTCAACTGTATATTATCACAATTTAATTCCTTGAGCTGATTTTGGACAAGGGATTTTGATTACTAAGGCCACAACGTAAATGTGTTGCTGAAATCAATCCAAGATAAAAGTTAAATAAAAAAGTGCGACTTTTAAAAATTTGACTCAGCCACCATCTTCAAGTCTGTACAAAAGCTTCTGCCCTGAATAAAGCTGAAGTGCTGAATAGATACGTCCAAATACTACTTCAGACTTTTGCTGAAAGCCGCAGTGCTTGGTGGCTTGAATGTGTATGTACAAGTATAAATGAAGTATAACATCTGCAACAAAGCTTCTTTGGTTATTAAATAAACACGAGCGTGATACTCAACATCATCTGAGCGACATTCAAGAATCTCGTGAAGCTTGTGAACTGAAAAGAAATACAAATACAACAGAATAAAAAGGGATGAGTAGTGGAATGATAGTGACAGGTGATGTGATGTGCAAAGAGAGGAAATGACTTCAGATCACAGGAATAACATCACTGCCATGTTGAAAGATTATAAGAATAATAAAGTTTACATTTTTGCAGCTGAAGTGCAAATTTCCATGACAAAAAAAAAATAATGGCTGATAGTTGCACTCCAAACTCATGCTATTGGTTGCTCTAATGATATTATATCCAGCTCAACAAGGCCGCTCAAACAAACAGTCCATTTTGTGTCAAAAAAGACACATTCCACATTTAAGAGTATATTTCTGAAAATACATAAACAAATATTCTTTTTAATTTTAGCTCTAAATTTATGGAGCCCCGCACTTGACTAATAACAGATACAATGGTCATTAATTAAAGGAAACTCTGGCTTGGTATTAAGACTCATATGGCTTAATATAACATAAATGACGTTTCATACTAAAATATGTAGTAGAAAACCCAATAAACATTTACGTTATTTTAAAAATCCACGTTTTATACATATTTTAGACTGTGGGGGACGTCATAATTTTGATGGCATGAAATGGTGAGCTACTGCCGCTACCTGTCGCTATTTTTACCACAACGCAACTCGGAAAATAAAATACCGATACGATGACCACAGCTACTGAAAAAGCTTAGAGGCGGTGATGCATGTATGCATAACCTTAAACCAAATGCCATACCATTGATTTTTTCCCCCCACAAAAAGTCTAAACGCCCCCTGATATCAAGTGAAATCCGCCCTGAGAAACTTCTTCAGTGGCAAGAAAAGCATTGCATATTTACATCCTGCCAGGATGGCATCTAGCGCTTCTTGTCTCTGCCGTTCGTAAGTTCTTTCAGTAGCTATGGTCTACTAAAAGCCTCAAATGCATCAAGGCTATAGTGGAGAGAACAAAGACGTGGGTCTTTAAGAAGTTTTATCCGTCCACAGCTTCACTTTTTTTTTCCGTTAGGGATAGCAGTGAAGACTTGAAAAGTTTCCAAAAAAACATTTCTGGAGCATAGAAATAGAAATAATGGGTTTTCTACTACATATTTTAGTAAGAGACATCATTTATGTAATATTAAGTCATACAAGTCCTAATACCCAGGGTTCCCTTTAAGATTTCATTCACTTTACTTAATTTGTTCCCTCATATTAGTTAAATCATGGCAATGTTGTACTGCTTCATTCCTTGTTCTTTAATTTCGTTAGTTTTAATTTAATTTAGTGGGGCTCCATGGTGCATTACTTTTGTAATTGCATTAATAAATAAATATCTTAATTCATTCATTAAACAGTCTTATTTGAACAAAGCAATTTTTGTTTGTTCTATGTTCTTTCTTTGTTCTATATATACACACATGAATCCATATGGGAGGTCAGCCTAGTTTCAGTTTCACACTGAAGCTTCTTAACACATACTAATAGATCTGAAAAGCTTCAAAAGCTTCAGGATCTTTTCCATTGCCTACATGGGAAGTCTAGTTTTGAATTTTAGCTGCCTGCTCCTTTTCAACCTTCTCCTTGGCTTTTTCTTTCTCCACCAGCTTCTCCTCCTTCTGCAGCATCACCATGATCTCTGCCACCTGGTTGGTGGAGATATCGATGTCTTCCTTATCGATCAGCTCCATCACCTGATGCACAAACACGCCACATAAATGTCAACGTCAAACTATAATGCAGATTCAACCATACAGAAAAAGGAAAGAAGCCTCATCTTGTTACCTTTAAGACATCATCAATGTCTATCTTGCCATCTTTGTTTTCGTCGAGTGCATCTGCGATGCTTTGCAGCTTGTGTTCAGGGATGTTCTGGAGCTGCTTCATGACTGTAATGAGCTCGTTGATGCTTACCAGATTCTCCCTGTAGGATAGGAACAGACTGCATACATGGAACGGTTACTTAATAACACAAGGGGTAAGATGGTGGCGGACGAGTAAGTTCATGGATTAACCAGTCGCATGCCAAGATAGCCGTGCAGGGTTCCCAGAAGAGATATCCGAGAGTGAAAGCATTTTTGGAGTCATTAATGAGAAAACGATTCGCTGATCTACAATAATTTTTGACTAAATCATACAAGCCTTATTTGCAGAAGATGAAAACAAAAACTTTTACATGAGTGATTCATCTTATACTTGCAGAACTGAGAACAAGTGAACAAGATTTCACAGCAAAATCCTAAATCACACAACTGATTATCCACAATAACCGGCATTAATTAAATAAATGCTAGTAAAAGAAATGACAAGCGCGTTGCTGATGGATTAAAATATTAAATCAAACAAAAATCACACTTCAGATCCCCCTTAGGCCTACTTGGTTAAAAAAATATGGTGTTTAGTCCATATTTTTAAATTAATGCAAC
The DNA here is from genome assembly GCF_049309525.1 of Garra rufa. Classification (NCBI taxonomy): domain Eukaryota; kingdom Metazoa; phylum Chordata; class Actinopteri; order Cypriniformes; family Cyprinidae; genus Garra; species Garra rufa. Next base: position 7,107 of record NW_027394851.1, on the reverse strand, counting down.
AAACAAAATGAAAGGCGAGAGGCCTCTCCTGTCCTTACCTTGGCAAGTCACTATGTTTCTCAAAGAACAATCTAAAAAAAACAACAAAAAATTATTTTTAATTGGACTGGGAACCCTTCTGTTTTGGCTTGCGTTTAAAACCGGTTTATTCTTCCACCACCATGTTAACGTGTCGATTGCAACACGTCATCATGCATTACTGATGACACACACAGAAATCACCATTCAACACAATTTTATACAAACTCAAACTTTTATGCAAATCAAGGTCTCTTACCCAATTGGCGGTGTGGTGCCGCTGTCCATCTGTCCGTTTAGCACCATCTTGTCCTTCTCCAGCTCAGTGACGATCTTATCCATTCTGCCAATCATGCGGTTGACCCGCTTCGACAGACGCTTACTTGCTTTGGACTCCTCCACCACTTCCTCCTGTCCTGTCTTGGACAGCTCTCGCTTGATCTCCTCCAGGTCCTGTAGAAAGACACGTTTAAATGCTTCTGACAGAAATGAAAATGGACCACTGGTTTATAGTACACACCTCACTGTACTCCTGCACATCATCCTTCAGGTCCTCCAGCTCCTCTTTCTCTTTGGTGAGGAGATTCTTCTGCTCTTTCAGTTTGGTGCAGGCATCATTCAGCATGTCAATCTCCTCCTTAGTGATCTCCTCTCCCTGAAAAATGCCATACAGTGTCCATCAGCACTCTCTCCAGGGTAGATGCACACATTTCTATACATGCACAGCAGTGTTGGGGAACCTTTGAATCAGTGGATTTTGGTTCTGGTTAGATGGAAGCTCTGGAAATTGAACGAAATCTATCAAATTTAATGAGGAAATGCAGTTGAGCTCAAAATTGCATATCCCCCATTCAGAATCTCCAAAATGTTAATTATTTTACCAAAATAAGAGGGATCATACAAAATGCATGTTATTTTTTTATTTAGTACTGACCTGAATAAGATATTTCACATAAAAGATGTTTACATATAGTCCACAAGAAAAAATAATACTTGAATTTTTTTAAAATGACCCCATTCAAAAGTTTACATCCCCTTAATACTGTGTTGTTACTTGAATGATCCACAGCTGTTTTTTTCTTTGTTTGTTTGGTTTTGTTAAGTGATAGTTGTTCTTGAGTCCCTTGTTTGTCCTGAACAGTTAAACTGCCCGTGTTCTTCAGAAAAACCCTTTAGGTCCCACAAATTCTTTGGTTTTCCGGTATTTTTGTGTATTTGAACCCTTTCCAACAATGACTGTATGATTTTGAGATCCATCTAGGGTTCCCACACCTTGGTAAACTTCAAATTCAAGGCCCTTTCAAAGGACTTTCCACGTCCAATACCCTCAAATTCAAGTACATAATGTGGGAACACATTTCAAGTGAGAGCAAGGTTACATTGTGTTACCTTGTAAGAATAACTGTTACAGTTTTCATATGTCAAATACTATGCATTTATTTTTGGCCATTTGAAAGATTTGATATTCTATTTGTTGTAACGTATACCACAAAGTACCTAACACAGGAAACACTTAACGCATAAACAAGATAGTATGCCTAGGCCACGAAGTGTTGGCAAAATAGCACATCAGTGGACTGGAGGGAATAATATGGAATTTTCTTGCACAAAATTAATTCAAGCACTTTTAAGGACCTGTATCTATGTATGTTTATATTCAAAAACATCCAAGGGTCTTGACTTTTTTTTTTTTTCTCAGATTCACAAACTTTCAAGGATTTCAAGGACCCATGGAATCTTTTAACACTGATGACAACTGAGGCACTCATATGCAACTATTACAAAATGTTCAAACACTCACTGATGCTTCAGAAAGAAAAAAAAAAACATTTGTTAAGAGCCGGGGGTGAAAACTTTTTGAATGTGCAGATCAGGGTAAATTTGACTTATTTTGTCTTCTGGGAAAATCTTCTGTAGCCTCTGAAGGGCAGTACTAAATGAAAAATATGATATTTAGGCAAAATAAGAAAAACGCACTCAGTTGTCCTCAGTGTGAAAAGGATCTCAAAGTCATACAGTCATTGTTGGAAAGGGTTCAAATACACAAAAATGCTGGAAAACCAAAGAAATTGTAGGACCTGAAGGATTTTTCTGATGAACAGTGGGCAGTTTAACTGCTGAACTACTGTCACACATTTATAAAGTGTATTAGTTACTCCCCAACTCTGATGCAGAGACATAAAAAGGTTGCTCTTAAATAAGAGGATCAGTCAGAGGAAAGGACCATCTTCCATACAACAAAGGTGATTACAAAAAGGTCACTAAAACCAACTGAAACACATTGTAGGGCTAATTCAGTGGGTCTCTGAGGAACATAAAACAACCATGAGGATTTGCTGCATGTTTCATATGCAATGTGCTAGACACATACTCATATAGGAATAGAGTTGGGGTGAAGTGGAAAGGAAGATGCAGGTGTTTCAACACAAAAAAGCTTCTGCTCTTTCAAATCACTGTATTCACACAATATTATGTACATTTGATGCAGTAGTTCTTTTGTTATGCTAAAAATAACAAGTCTTACAAGAATCTAAAAGCTGGAATACACTACACAACTTTTTAAAATCTGAACAGATTTTTAAAACACTAGGCAGCATACACTTACTGACTTTGTAAATAGTGACAGAGGACAACAGTGTGCCACGTTTCTAGGAGACACTTGACAAATGAAAACAATGTGTTCTAAAATCGGCTGAAATATCAAACATGTTTGATATTCTCAGACCAGATATAATCAGAGTCTAAAGCTAAAGAAAAAGTCTTTGACCTTCATACAGTCAAACCAAAATGTATTCAGACACCTTCAACATTTCTCACATTATCACAGTGTATTCACTATAGTTTAGAAAATGGTAAAAAAAAAAATATGACAACAACTCAAAGTTAAACTGTGTCAGAACAAATTCATCTTGATAATGTCTGATCATTTTGATAGAAAGGCATGTAGTGGATTACATTTAACTAAAATTGTTCAGATAACTGTTTGACAATATTTAAACAACTATCAATACTTTGTTCACCAATTACCAAGCGATGCTTAATTTTGTTTAGTCAGTGGTGTAAAAAGGTCACATTAGCAATTAAAGAAAAAACACTACATAAATGAACTACTGTACAGTGCCCTGCACCCACTAGTAAAAATGTAAAAATGATATCTGGTGTCTGAATAATTTTTGGTTTGACTGTACACTACTTGATTTGCTGTGGAATCTGTCAACTTTAATCTGCAGACTGGCTCTGACTTCAGGAAACTTGCGTCAACGTCTCCAGACTGTAACCAGTGGAAAATCAGGGCAAAAATAGTGTACTGTATTCCAGCCTTAAGTCTAACTCTAGTGGAAAAGCTCAGATTATGAAACTGTAAATGAAGGAAAGCACACAATAAAGTGACTAAGAGAGCAGAGCATCAGTGTGGTGATCTCCAGATGGGGAGCAGCTCAGCATCTAACCTGAATGCGCAGATACCTCTGCCATTGCTCGAACTGAAGAAATAAACACGCAAAATGATACACTACACACAAAAATAGAGAAAAAGCAGCTCCTGTAACATAACAGCACAAGATCCTGTTCTACAGGAAATCCAAGTCAGAGAAGTGAATCAGCTGGATCATTTTTACAGCTAAGTTAATCTTAAATTTATACTACAATACCATTTTACGTATCAGCAAGTACATCAACACATTTAATTCAAGTAGAATGGGCATATACTTTAATGTTTATTACTATGATAGAAAATAGCTCATAGCATTGCCAAGATTTGCTGTCATGTGGAATGACTTGCCTTAAAAGGGTTATAAAAACACTTTGTAATAGCTTTCATTACTCATTAAAAGTGATGCATAATATTGGATGATGCCGATATATTTCCACAAAGTCTCTCCTGTGTGAAAATTCCAAGCAAATTATTTTTAATTTGAGTTAGTTTTTAACAAGAACTTATTTGTTAGAATTAAATAAACAATAATGAAGCTCTTTTATAATGACAACACTGAAGCTTTCAAAATAACTGTAAATAATCTATATATCAATCACTGCATATGTGCAGTGGTAACCTCAACATATTATTTTAATAATTAACATTTGCAGATGGTCTAAAGCAAAAGAGTTGAAAGAATTCTGAAAACCTTTTAGAGCTCATCATTTGTTTAAAAAATGTAACATATTACACATTAATTAATAAATCAGTATATATAAAATTATATAAATGTCATTATACAAGTGTCATGTTTGTGATTTTTTTTTTGTAAGCGATAGCTGCTGACCTTTAAATCAAAACATACTCATGATTTTATGACATCAATTACTGATTTATTTAATCATAAATCTAATCTAAATGTTATTTGTGTATTTTACTTTCATTTTATTAGAAGTAGGCCAACAGCGCCCGCTACGGAATTAAAACTCCTTACCGAACAGGCATTCCTAGTCATTAACAAATATAATTTTATAACACTTCACAGATTATAAGTAATATACACTACTGTTTCAAAAGTTTCGTTTTTTCGTTGTTGTTTTTGAAAGTCGTCGCTTATTCTCACTAAGGGTGCATTGTTTTTATTGTGTTTTTGACCAAATAGATCAATAACACAATAAAAACAGTCATATTGTGAAATACTAATTGTTTTCTATTTTAATATCTTTTGAAATATAATTTTTTCCTCATCCAAGTTTTTTTGAGCACCAAATCTATGTTGATTTGATCCTCAAAAACATTTCTTATTATTATCAGCAGTGTTGGGGAAAGTTACTTTTATAAGTAATGCATTACAATATTGCGTTACTCCCTAAAAAGTAACTAATTTATGCGTTACATTTCTTTTGCATTACTTTTTAAATCTGGGCAGGGCTTGCTTGGTTGTTTTTAAATATAAAAAGTTAGAATTTTAGCAAATGTAAAAGCCCTTTCACACCAAGAAGTGAAATGAATAAGCCTCAGGCTGAAGGAAAAGTCAATTCACATCTGTACCGTAAACTGTAGGAAAAGGAAGTACAACACTCTTCTGTTAGTTAATATAAAGTAAGTTTTGCTTATTAGTATGGTTGAATTGGATCAACAAAGGTCAGCATCAAAGAGGGATTAAACGCATAAAGAAATTAAAAAGTAACTGGCAATACTTTTTTGAAAAAGTAACTCAGATATTTTCTCGTAAATGAAAAAGTAATGCGTTACTTTACTAGTTACTTGAAAAAGTAATCTGATTACATAACTTGCGGTACTTATAATACGTTACCCCCAACACTGATAATCAATATCAAAAATATTTGTGTTGCTTAAATTTTTTTTATCATGTTTTCTGCAAAAAATATTAAGGATTTCTTAAATGAATGTAAAGTTTAAAAGAACTGCATTTTTTGAACATTATAAATGACTGTATCATCACATTTGATTAATTTAATGCATCATTGCTCAATAGAAGTATTAATTTCTTTAAAAAAAAAAGAAAAAAAACTTGCCAACCCCAATTTTTGAACTGTAATGCACATTTAAGTTGCTCACAGATAAATTAAATTAAGTTGCTTTCAGATAAATATTTCTGTACTTGATTTTATTTCTTCTTAACAGTGTTAAAAGTTATTTTATACATCTTCAGAGTTCATATAGATTTAAGCAAGAAAACTTTCTGTTCATCTCTTTTGTGTCTTTTTGTGTGTTAAGTTCCTCTCAAATGCAAATTTAAATCATGTTTTCATATAAATATTTTTGTATTTGATTGTATTTCTTGGTAATGTTCAATAACAGTTATTTCATACATCTTTAGAGTTCATATAGATTTAAGAAAACATTCTGTTCACGTCTTGTGTGTGTGCTTTTTTCTGCGTGTGAGTGTCTTACCTTAATACCCTCCAGCACCGGTGCAGTATCTCGTAGTGTTTCTGAATGGATGGCCACATCTACACTGGAAAGAGCATGTTCTGCATCCACCCGTTGTTCTGCTTCCAACTCCACCACCTCAGCCTCCTGGAAACACATTGAAAACCTTTCATGAACATTTCTCCTATACTACAGGCATGACGCAGGAATCACTGTCAGACTGAAAAAACTAATGACCCGTGCAGCCTGTTCCTTTTGCTCCTTTTCTTTCTCTGCAGCATCAGCTAGTCTCTCCAACTCCCGCTCTCTGTTTTCCTGTTGGATAGCTGCCTCTTCCTGTAGCGTGGCTTCCAGCTTGGTTTTGTTATCCACTTTAGAAAAGTCCAGCTCTGCCACCTTCACCTGCGCCTCTTTAGTCTGTGAATGCACAAACAAACAACACACTGTCATAACACAGAAAATCTGAAGAGTATTTTTTTGTGAAACTATCCCACATTTATCATAAATATTTTGTATATTGTACAGTACATACCACAATGTCTGGCAAGTTCTGTAGTGTGGTTTTAAGCTGGTCTGCAGGGGACAGCGTGTCTGGCAGGAACATGGCTCGGGACAGCAGCAGCAGAGATGTGGGGATGTGCTGATTGAGATGGAGCTCCAACCACTAACATGATCAAAAATGTGAAATACACAATTAGATGATCTATTACTAGGAAGAAATCATTGTAGCGGGAAGTGCAGCATGTGTTACCTGTTTAAGCTGTTCTCTCAGTCGGTCCTCCGTCACACCCAGAGCTCTCATCCCTCTCACACGACATGCTGACTGCAGCTCGTTCACATTCAGAGTGTCCACTCCTTCCTCTGCTATCAGCTGTCAATAACATACACGTGAAAAAAAATTAGATAGGAATCAGATATCTGGTGCAGAAATGTTGGCAGATATCATTCATAATTGTTTTAATTTGATCTGAATTCTTACAATATTGCAGTTATGTTATTATGAATTTAGTGTAAGCCTAATATATATAAAAATCATCATTTATTGGGTACTTGCCCTAACCTCTAAATTTCAACTTATGAAAATAATATTGCAATAATTTTTGTATTTTTTTTCCATTGTTGTTTTTAAAAGTATCTTTTTGATTCTTTTAAAAAAGTGAAGTAAATATATATATATATATATATATATATATATATATATATATATATATATATATATATATTATATATATATATATATTCCATGGAATGTCTGGATACTGGATTCTGATTGGCTG
>NW_027394850.1:0-13227 GCF_049309525.1 Garra rufa | reverse complement strand
CCGCACCCCACTCCACTAATTGTGCGCACATGTCACAGTCGTTTCACCCACAGCTGTTCCACATTATCACCACTATTTAAGTCTTCCCTCTCCCTGCATTCTGTCTGTTGGTATTGTAGTCTGATGTCTGTTTTTCTTGTATCCAGTTATCTGTGTTCTAGCCTTTGCCGTGTCTGGTTGTGCCTTTTGTTTTGTTTGTTTGTTTATTGTTTAAATATTAAAAGCACCTCACCTGCATTTGGACCCTGACCTCATTTCTCCAAGGACATCTGTTCTGAGAAATTAATTTCAAAATTAAAAGGTGTTGTCTTTTTAAAGTTTAAACTCAAGCTTATATATTTATTATTTAATTACTATAAATGTATTAAAATTTAGGATATCAACTCTTACTCATCTACCTGTAACATTAAAAGTTCAAATGAAAAAAAAAAGTTGAATACAGATTTAATGTCCTGCACATTAAAGAAAATAAAAATAAAAAAATCAACTGATGACAAGCCAAGGTTGAGAACTCAAGTGAAGTTTATTTTAAAAACAAAACAGTAAAAACAAGTAAACAACTTGGTGAGATTTGGAGAGTCTTGGAGAGATTTGCATATTCAACATACTGATAAATCCAAAATAAGTATTAAAATAAATGATTTTAATGATTTTTTTTATGATGAACTACGAGTAGTGACATGCTTTGTGTAAGTAGTGAATTCTGGAGAGCAGCTGGATGAGGGTCAGATTATTGATTAAAAATCCATCCAGTCTAATTCCAGTCCTTTCCCAGCAAAGGATTTTTTCTTACCACCATAATCATAAAGTAACTCCTCATCTGCCGAAATGTCTCTTACTGCTATAAAGAGCACAACATCCCCTTGATTGTAGACATACAACCTAGGACGTATGTTTGCTCTTTTACTGGAGCGCTGAATCAATTGTCCATAGTTAACAGAGAGAGGGTGACACTGGCAATTTTTTTCGTGTGCATCAATGCACATGGCCTTGTTCTGTTTGTTCTTATAAAAGAACAAATGTCCCGGCTTTATATCAGGGGAGGAGGCATGAATCGCCAGCCCCTCTTCTCGGCTGACCAGCTGGCCGTGGTAATAAAAAATTACCTCCCCTTTCTGAAAGTCCCTTTTAGCCAAAACAGCAGCACACCCCCTCTCAGGGACGTCCCTGACAGTCAGTCCTTTCCAGCCTTGTCCTCTGATCATTCTCCCAACAAAGTCACTGTCAGGGGCAGAGTCAAGGGAGCCGAAGGGTGTCCACTTCTGGAGGATAACAGAAGCCTGTGGGACATTAGCTGACCAGCCTTGTTTTTCTACCCAGGCCTCCATTTTTGACTGCGAGGGCCGTCGTCGTCCGAAATGTTCTATAAAAACAAGCCGTTGAAAGCATTAGACATTGTGGGTACAAATACTTTGAGATTTCACTGACCTTTCACATGTGTGGACACTCACCAAGAACATGCTGTTCACTCAGCTTGAGCTGCTCGCTACGCCAGCGGTCATAGCAGTGCCTCTCGTGTTGTCCGCAAATTTGCTGCCGGCATGTCCTTTTTGGAGGAGGCCCGTCCAGAGTCACTGGCCAGGACTGCATTAAAATGGCAACAGCCGTTTGCTCATCCAGCACAGACTCTCGGCTGGTTGATCCAGTAAGCCCTTGCCTGTAAGATCAATGAATGAATGAATAAATTAAAGAAAGAAAGGGCAAATTAGAGACTGCTGACTGAAAAAAATGATTCATTGAATTTACTTAAAATGTTTAAGGTTAGTGGTTGCAATCAATTTATTTGGTCTAAATTTAAAAAAGCACATTTATTTGGATTTAATCAATTTTATTTAGTTAACTTTTTATTAAAAAATGAGTAATTTCAGCCCAATTTAATTATGCTACTTCCTCTAATATTTTTTCTTCAGAAAGAAAGAAAGAAATTTAATTGAATTTACTAAAAATGTTTAAGGTAAGTGGTTGCAATCAATTTATTTTAGCTACATTTAAATAATTACATTTTGTTGACTAAATTTCAAAATTGTTTTAATCACTTACCTTATTTATTTTTTCTGAATGAGAGGTTCTTAAATGGCTTTGCAAATAACACAACAAGTTTAATGTTTTGAATTTAGTTTTAATGTCATCAAATGTATATTCAATAACAGTTTCTTTGTATGTACAACAAGTGTTTGGAAGACAAGTGCTTACTTAAAGGGATAGTTCACCCAAAAATGAAAATTTGATCTGCTTACCCCCAATGCATCCAAGATGTAAGTGACTTTGTTTCCTCAGAAAAAATACAAACGAAGATTTTTAATGAAAACCGGTGCAGTCTGCCAGCCTTATCATGGACGTGGATGGGCACCAAACCTTTAAAAGTAAACAAAAACATGCACAGACAAATCCAAATTACACCCAGCGGCGATCGTTTTTTGTGAGAAACTAAACAGTATTTATATCATATTTTACCGTTGATACACAGCCACGTCCATCTGTCATGAGCACGAGTTTGGCATCAGTCACGTCACATGTGCACGCGCTCTAGCGTAGAATACGCAAACGCCGGAAGCCATCTGTCGCATGTATACGACACTCATTGTTTACACAGTGCACAGAGATTGTGGGTATAGTGGCTATACAAAATGGTAATTACTTGCGCGTATCCTGGTTGTTTAAACCGATTTAAAGCTAAAAGATTACGTTTGCTTGCGCAAACTCATCCGGGACTTTTCGCTGATTTCCCCTTACGGCGTTTGCGTATTCTACGCCAGAAGCGCGTGCACATGTGACGTGACTGATGCCAAACTCGTGCTCATGACAGATGGACGTGGCTGTGTATCAAAGGTAAAAAATGATATAAATACTGTTCAGTTTCTCACAAAAACCGATCGTTTCGTGTCTTAAGACATCAATGTATCATCACGAGCCGCAGGGTGTAATTTGGATTTGTCTGTGCATGTTTTTGTTTACTTTTAAAGGTTTGGTGCCCATCCACGTCCATGATAAGGCTGGCAGACTGCACCGGTTTTCATTAAAAATCTTCGTTTGTGTTTTTCTGAGGAAAACAAGTCACCTACATCTTGGATGCATTGGGGGTAAGCAGATAAACATAAAATTTTCATTTTTGGGTGAACTATCCCTTTAACATTGCACATTCACAAAATAAACATTAACAAAAATTCACAAGTGAAAGAGGCCACATTGTTGAGTGCTGACTTTAAATTGCAAAATTAATTAAAAATATGTGGAAACAGGCGACAGTATTTAGTGATTTAACAGTATATAGTATTTATTCAATAGTGAATAAAACAATAGTGCTAAAACTGTTCATATGTCAAGCAACAAACTGCAATTTGTAATGTATTATACAGGTTTGCCCATGGTGATGTTTTCTGGGTCTTTCAAGGAGTCATCTCTTTGACTGTCCTATATTTAAATAAAAAGAAACTGTTATTAGTAGGGTTGGTTATTAACTGATATTTACCAGCCAATATGCACAAAAACACATCAGTGTGTCATCATAAACAGCAGGTTTTTTTTAGGTTAAAGTAAAAGGAAGCAGATGAGAAAGAAAACTGACAAATCTATACAATCAGGGGTAATTATAGTCCTAAACTATGACATCCCCTTCCCCCATCTCTACAACATTATTGCAGTGCTTATTATGTTTTTAACATTATACTTTTTAAAACAAATGATGCCAAACATATAACATGCTAAAAAAAATTCACAGCAATAATGATCCAATTATTTTTTTTTAAAGGGACAGTTTGCCCAAAAATAAATTATGTGATTAGTTAGTTAATTAATTAGATTAATTAATTCACCCTCATGTTGTTCCTAACCTGCAAATAGAACACAAATTCAGATATTTTTAATGAGATCTCTGAGCTTTATAACCCCGCATAGACTGCAACGCTACTCAACTGAAATGTTCTTAGGCCAAGAAACACATTAAAGATATTGGCAAAATAGTAGAACATGCAAGAACCATGTTTATAAGCAGAGGAAAACACACACATATGTCATTGTAGTCTTGACAATGGAGGCAGGGAGAAGAATTGTTGAATAAAGTTATTTTTGTTTTCTTTGCACATAAAACATTATTCTTGTAGCTCTGTAAAGATACAGTTGAACCACTGATGTCACATAAATGGTTTCACTTATGTCCTTAGTACGTTTTTGGGCCACTTATATTGTTGCCGATGCAAGTCCAGAAACCTCTCAGATTTCATTTGAAAAAATCTTAATTTTTTTGGTTCTGAAGATAAACTAAGGTCTTCTGGTTTTGGAAAGACATATTTTTCATTTTTAGGGCAACTATAAACCTTTTAGTATTTGAAATTTAAGTAGAATTAAAAAAAAATCCTTTAAGATTTTAAATTCAAGCAGAGACATTTTTGTCTAGACAGTGTATTTGACATCACTGTGTTAAATAATAATACATATGGGAAAGGAAAAGACAATTGATAAATGAATACATATACCTCCTGTAAAATGCCGAAATATTTGACCACTTTCCTCCCAGGAAGACCTCCTTTCTGGAAAACAGCAGTGAGCTGTGGAACATAACATAATATTATATGATACATTTCATTAAAGTCAACTGTTTATTGTAAAATACTTTAATATTAAAAATACTTACTGTGCATATTGCTGGAATAATACAACTTCAGGAAAGTGGCGAACCTGGAATATTCCTTCGGCATCAAGGAAATCGTATGTGTTCACACGCACGTACAGAGAGTCCCTCAAAAGAAACAAAGCACACAATAATTAATATTGTGAGATTAAGACACATTTTACATGCTGCACCATTAAAGCTAGCAAAACGGGGGATGTATTAGTAGTAAAGACATTTACCAGTTTACATTAAAGGAGAAGTTCACTTCCAGAACAAAAATGTACAGATAATTTACTCACCCCCTTGCCATCCAAGATGTTTGTGTATTTCTTTCCTCAGTCGTTAAGAAATCATGTTTCTTGAGAAAGAAAGACACAAACATCTTGGATGACAGGTGTAAGTAAATTTTTGTTCTGGAAGTGAACTTCTCCTTTAAAGTCATCAGTAACACTTTATGCACAAATATGCATTAATTTACACTTAATTAATGCACAGATAATCACAAGTAAATGTATAATTCATGAGGAACTAAACCATTTATTAATTATTACTACATCAGCAACTAATTAATATTCTATGATTTATAGAATATATAATCAATACATTGTTATTAGTTAAATGTTTTCATAAAGTTTGTATTTACTAATAACTTAAAAGTTTATTAACTCATAATATAAAATCATGTGTTAATTACCACAGTGGTCAAAGCTATACGCTTTAACTTCCAGTTGTCTGCTTTAATTACTCATAAGCTAATGGTTTGTAAATTTATCATTATGTTATGACTTTACTTGTTGGGGTACATGATGTATTAATTCTAAATCCACAATTACAAATTACTCAAAAATTATAGTTCCCCTTCAGTCGAATCACTTCGATGTTACATTGGGATCTTGCTTAAGAGACCAATCATCTCTGAGCCTTATTCCAGAAAAAAAAAAACCTTCTACAGAGTTCTTCGGAGTTCATGCTCCCTCCCGCTGGCGTGCTGCCAAAACTAAAAGTGTTTCAAAAGAGCATTGTTTGGCAGCCGCCAGCGTGGTCCTGCGGGCTGCCGTTTTCACGGCATCAAGAAGCCTTTTTGCATTCCGCGGCTCCTCCCTAGGCAAACCGGGATCACAAAAGAGCAATTTCTCATGGCTGTTAAGACGTTCTTTTCAGAATGGCTTTTCGGCCGTGCGTTTCTGGGTGTGGTACTTTCCTCTCCTCATCGGACGGACATGAATGCTGCCTCACGTGTTTGGGCTTCGAGCACGCTGAAGCGGCGTTCACGGATGGTTCATGCCCACACTGTGAGAGCATGACCATGGCCATGCTGAAGTCCCGCGGCTCGTTTGCGAGCCGGCTCCCCCCGCCTTCCTCCCGCGGTCGGTCGTTAAGCCGTCAATGCTTTTCGGCCACCGCGGCGAGGTCCGGGGGGGACATCCAAGTCACGGTAGAGAACGTACCGCCGGCCCATAAAGCCCTGCGGACTTCTCTATCTCAGCATGGCACCTCTCTAACAGACATTTGCAGAGCTGCGGGTTGGACTACACCCAACACCTTCGCTACGTTCTACAATCTCCGCGTAGAGGCCGTATCCTCCTGTGTCTTAACATAGACATCAGGTAAATGGGAGATCGGCTGGTGCCGGCTTGCTGCGCCATTCCTACGGGATCCGTACGCCATTTCCCAGCTGTTCCCTCCGGCGAACCTGGGTCCTCCATGCCCCGCAGTCAGCCTAGAGCGGAGTAGTTTCTGACTGTGCTCCTGCCGGGTCTCCTTCGCCCCGAAAGGTTGTGACAACATGTCTCAGTATTTTTTCCCTCGTTCAGCCAGAAGGCCTTGGTTTCCCTCGTGTATCCCTAGACTTCTATTGATATATTGAATTACTCTGATTCCACATGTAAAATGATCTCATGTGCTCCGCCCCCCCAACCCCTGCTTCAGTACAACTGGCATCCCTGTGGGGTACCCTACTTGGCCCCCAGGGCGTTGGGAAGGTTACGTTCATATCCGCCTGCAGACACGTCCGCCTGTCTGCACGTGGTGTTGTGCGTTACGCGGCGTCAGGGTCGTGGCCTGTTCCATGGGTCTAAGTTCCCAATGTAACGTCGAAGTGATTCGACTGAAGGGGAACGTCTAGGTTACGTAGGTAACCCTCGTTCCCTGAAGGAGGGAACGGAGACGTTACATTCCCCTGCCACGCCCCTGGCGTCGCGCTGACGCCGGCTCGATCGGCTCCTCAGCAAAAACCTGAATGAGTGGTGCGCGCCGCCATCTTATATACCCGTATGTACGGGGGTGTGGCTGGCACGCACACACCACTCGCCAATTTTATTGGCCTTTTGAATAAGGCTCAGAGATGATTGGTCTCTCAAGCAAGATCCCAATGTTACGTCTCCATTCCCTCCTTCAGGGAACGAGGGTTACCTACGTAACATAGACGTTCTGTGCCTCATAACTATCATAATCTTTGCAGATAATTAGCTAATGATTAATTAAAGCAGACAATTGGAAGTTGAAATGCTATGGCTTCAACCCATTGTGGTAATTAACACATGAATTTACACTATTAGTTAATAAAATAAGTTATTAGGGAGTAAATACACTATGACACATTTAACTAAAAACAATTTATTGATTACTTAATCTATGAATCAGTTAAGTATTAACTCATGATTATCCCTGCATTAGTTAAGCATGAGTTAATGCATATTTGTACACCTGTATTGTAAAGCATTACCAAGTCATCTGTATACTGTAATGAGTAGTGATTAGTAAAATAAAATTACTTACTGTGCAAATCATTAAAATAATAACATTTAAGGAAAACTACCTTAAGTCACACCATGGGAACCTGGAAACTTCCTTTGGCATCAAGAAAATGGTATGTGTCCTAGTCACAGGAACATGCAGAGAGTCCCTCAAATGAAAGTAAAAACACAATAATTATTATTGCTATTTTAAGACAGTTTACATGCTGCACCATTAAAGCTAGCAAAAAGGGGCATGTTCACATGATTACAATTGTGAACATGTGTCACCAAAACATTCAGAAATCCAATGTTATATTGTGAGATTTATCGATAGGAACTAACTGGAAATTCCCCACATAACTTATATACCTTCGTCCATTTTTTAACTTTCCATTATGAGCAATATTTGGATTTCGATGTGATGGCGTCCAGTTTGAATGAAACACATCTATATACAGCATACATCTAACGGCGCATTTTAGGCTTATAAAACTACTTTTCATCCAAAAATATCTTAAAAGTACATTCCGTCACATAAAAAAGTAATATTTGTTTTATTTGTGTAAGTTATATGCATGGGCGTAAATTTCATTTAACAGTAGAAATATAAAATTTCTCATGAGCAATTTTTGAAGGGGACACAAAATAATACAGTCAAATTGTACTTATAAAGATACACAACAATAAAAACAAGGAATTAAAAAAAGGTTTAAAATTTTATTTAAAGTGAGGTCAGCTCGGACGTAAAACAGTGCTCATTTAGAAAATGCACAGCTAAATGAAATTATTCACAGTCGTGACGAGCGGGCCTTGAACCCGAGTCTGTTTGGCTGGACCCACTAACAGTGGCCTCTGTTGATCAATATTCTATTTGTGGCCATTAATGTTAAGTTAACATTATGCCAAGTCGTCAAAAATAAAACAATGCATGGGAAACGGCTTTGGCGTGTTAGTTGCAGTGCATTATGCAACAAGCTATGGTAAACAAACTAACGTTAACTAGATAAGTAATATTTTAATCGCTAATATTGCAGATTCATGGAAAATTACATCGGTAATAAGCATTTGTGTCGCAACCAATTTATGAATGAGTCTGCATCAACTACATTAAAGAGAATCGCTTTATTTAAAGTTAATAAAATACCCTACTTACTAGTTCAACATTAATTGAGCCGCAGCCACACACCTGACTCGTGTGTAGAGCAGGCAGTGGGCCAAACCACTGTGAGGAAGGGGAGGGGAAACTCAACTGTTTCTAAATGCATTTTTTGCGGGGTTTTTTTTTACTTACACGAGTATTTTAGGTATACATACATATATTTTCACAAGAGAGAGTGCTTTTTTTTATACAAATTTTTTTCAGAGGGGGGGGGACAACCCTCGGATGGGGGGGGGGGACATATCCCCCCCGGGATTTACGCCCATGGTTATATGTGATCGTTGGTCGCTGTGGAATTTATCTCAAAGATATTATTTATACAGCGAAAAAACTTTTTACAATAATAAAACAGTGCTAAACTACATTATTACTCACATAAATATTACTCACCTTGTAAATCGACTTAATGATGAAAACTCCAGCTCCGGAATAAAAAGTTCCCACCGTGAACCTGAGTCATGACCAACTCCTTATAGCGCCATGGAGAATGTGCATTTGTGAAAATTTACTTAATATTTAATATTTATACTTAATAAAACAATTTATACTTATTATTTAAAATCAAAAACTAAATTTTAATTATTTAAATTAGCAAAATTTATTTATGCTTAATTTAACTGGGCCATAATAATTTTTTTCAGTGTAGCAAATGTAAGAATAAGAATCGTTCATTAGATGTCAGATTGCGTACCGTGGGGTTTTCTAGCAAGCTGTTCAACCACTCTTTGGGCCAGAAATGCATCTGCCGGAGTTCTCATCCTGTAGTGTTTTTCGGCCGTTTCTGGTGTGTGGCCCAAGAGCCGTGCCACTGCATTCCTCTCCACCTCCGTCAGATTTTTGGCAGCTGTCTCAGCTGCTCTACATGCATAGCCACAGGACACACTGGGGACATTATATCTACAACACAGAGCCTCATAAGTATACAGACCAGAATAAAAAGAAAAGATATAGATATCTATAATATCACTTACTTGTCATGCAGTCGTTTCAAGTCGTTGGAGGGGTTGTAGATTGGCCTGTCAGTGCTTGAAACAAAGAATGAGCTGACTGCTTCTGTATCATCAGCAGAGCCGTTTTCTTTTAGCATTACTGGCCGCACCTCGTTGAAGTATTTGTCGAACCACTGGTCTCAGAAGAAAAAAAAAAACACAATGTCTCTGTCATCTTTTATGCCTTTCCCATAATATATTTAATTTGCTGTTATGGAGTAATTTCAACTATAAACTTACACTTTCCTGCTCGTCTGACAATGGCACTTCTGCAACTTGTGATGCTGCCCTTTTATGCTCTTTTACGGCAATTGAAACACCATTGTCCCCTCGTTTTCTCCCCAGCCATTCTTCAACCTGCAAATGGACAGTCGTGCACGTTTAATGAGGAGCATCACAAATATTCAAAAGGTAAATGACATAAAGCATAATGTGAATAAATAAAAAAATGTGAATAAAATAAAAGGAGACTGGAACAAAAAATAAAAATACTCACTGTCATGTTTGTGACGACTCCGGGCCACTGAAGTAGCTTCAGCATAATTTAAAATGTATTATTAAGAGGATAAGCCCCTTGAGATGAATCATCTCGTTTTCGAGGGGGTCCTCAATGTACACAAATATATACAAACATGGCAGATACAGCAGTGCAGTAATGAAACTGCATCAATGCAGTAAAACAACAATACAATAAAGTAAATACAAAAACAAGACAACACAACAATTCACACACACACACACACACACACACACACACACACACACACTTACACAAACTCTCAAAAAGCTGCCTGACCACCCAACAATCTGCATCCTTCACATTTTTAATGTTTTAAAGTTATTTAACAATATTGCATTAAACTTATACTGAAATACAATATTTAACCATATACAAACAAAAATCAGAAACAAATACAAGTATTCTGTAAGTAATGTACAAGAGAATTTCTAAACAAATAAAAGGAAGTTAAGGATCGAATAGAAGCTGGCAAATTATTCCAATCACAAGGTGCTTTATATTTAAATGAAAATCTGCCACTTTCTTTATTAATTCTAGGAACAACAAAAAAAAAAAATTTGATCATCGTGGAGTAAATTATAAGAAGAGCTGACTGGAATTAAATATTGTTTCAAATAATCAGAATAACTAAAGTGAATGCACTTGTAAATAACCAATAACCAATGAAAATGACATCTAGAGGATGGAGTAAACCAGGACAATCGGTGATACATAAGACAGGGATGAGTTCTTAAAGGACAATGGAGAATAAACCTGCACAGACTGTTATAAACAGCATTAAGAGGCTTTAACATTAGTGGCTGTGGTATTTAGATTAATAATATCACTATAATCAAGAATTGGAAGTAATAATTGAGAAACATTTTTTATGAACAGAAAAATTAAAACAACTAATTGATTGATAAAGTATTTTTAAACGATAAGTAATGTTTATTTATAATCGAATGTATATGAGTATTGAATGAAAGATTAGAGTCAAGCCAAAGACCAAGATATTTAATTTGCCTAACAGGCTCAAGTGGTAACGAGTCCTTAAATTTAAGATTAAGATCATTAGGAACCCGAGATCTGCTCGTTTTGTGAAATAACATAGAATACGATTTAGTTTTGTTGAGTACTAGTTTATTAGACAGCAACCAACACAGAACTTTGTCAAAATCAAACTGTAGAGAATTATGAATTGCAGTGATATTTGAGTTGGAATAATAAATCACAGTATCATCAGCATACAGCTGGATATTACAGTCAGTGCAGGTAAGAGAAAGATCATTAATGAAAATAAGAAACAAAAGAGGCCCAAGAGAAGAACCTTGAGGTACACCTCTCTCTAAAGTTCTAAAATCTGAGGAACTGCCTCTAAAAGAAATACATTGTTGACGATGATGAAGATAAACCAGAGAAGAGAAGTCTTGGGAGATAACCATGTTTCAGGAATTATGATAAGAATTATTATTATTATTATTATTATTATTATTATTATTATTATTATTTTTCGTCAACGTTTTGGGGGGTTTCGGGGCCCTTAACATGCTAAAAAACTGCGGGACAGAGACTGGTACCTGGGCGTGGAATTTTGAGGGCCATATAGCACACATACTTGCACGTACACATATGAAACTCGGTACACCTATAGAACTCATCAAGCTGAACAATTTTTGCGCTGCATGTCATTAGCTCATCCCGAAAGGAAGTTGGTTATTCAGAGTTTTGTGCAAAACACATTTTTTTTAATTTGATATACTTGTTCCAGTTTTTTTACCCGATTGCCACCAAACTCTGTCAACATGATCTAGAGACAGTTAGACAGTGGCAAAAGCTCATAAATAGGCGTGGAGGAGGCACTCAATAGTGCCACCTTTTGACAAAAGTTGGGGGGTTAGTTTTATCTACAGTCACTAAACTCTGTACATATATTGATCTCGTCAATCGGGACAACTTTCTAATTTACACTCATTAGCTACGACCAACAGGAAGCCAGCTATTTAGATTTGAATGTGGATTTTTGGAAAAATCAGGCTGTAAATAAAATCATACTAAACAAAGCAGAAAGAATAAGTTCACACCAAACTTTGTCAACATGATAAGAATATACTCAAAATGCTAAATTGTGAGCGGATTTGGGATATCTTGAACGGTGTTGATGTGGTGATTTTTCAAAATCACAGTAAAAAAAAGTTACATTAATTTTCATATATCTTTAAAGTGCATTATGCTAACTCTTCAAAACTTTGTATATATGAAGATGAAATCATTCTTAAGAAACACGCTTGGTATCAAAATGTTATCATGCTTAGAGGCCCACAAACAATAAAGGAACACACAAATAATATAGTCATAGTACATTGAATCATTTGTTATGTACTGTAATGTCAGAATACTTTTACATAATTATTATATAAATGCTTAAAGAGCATTAAAATCATTTTTTAAATTTTAAAGAAAAATTGTGAAATGTTGGGGGGTTAGTTTTGCCTACAGTCACCAAACTCGGTACATTTATTGGTCTCATCAATCCGGACAACTTTCTAATTAACACTCATTAGCTATAATAAACAGTAAGTTGGCTATTTTTATTTGAATGTGGATTTTTGGAAAAATCAGGCTGTAAATAAAATCATAATACTCGTAAAAGAATGACATTGTTCACACCAAACTTTGTCAACGTGATAAGAATATACTCAAAATGCTAAATTGTGAGCGGATTTGGGATATCTTGAACGGTGTTGATGTGGTGATCTTTTAAGGACACAGTAAAAAAAGTTACATTAATTTTCATATATCTTTAAAGTGCCTAATACCAACTATTCGAAACTTTGTATATTTGAAGAACAAATCATTCTTAGGAAATACACTTGGTATCAAAATTTTATCATTGTCAGAGGCCTCAAAAACATTAAAAGTATCCAGATGTGAGAGAGAGATAGATGAAGACTGTAATACGAGGGATGAACACCAGAGGTCCTCGTATGTTAAGGAATATTTTTACCTCTAATCCTATTCTGCTTATTCTCAATGTACAACAATGAAACGAATGCATATAATCAGTTGAAGTTGTTATGTTATGTCAGAATACTTTTACCTAATTTTAATATAAATACTAAAAAACATTAAAATTATTATTTTTTGGTATATGGTATTTATTTGGTAACACTTTATATGAAGCCCCTATTATAAGGGTATTTCTAAGGCATTATAATGAACGCATAATGCAT
>NW_027394849.1:0-13232 GCF_049309525.1 Garra rufa | reverse complement strand
CAATGAAATCGCCAGACTTAAATAGAACAAAATACAGGTGATACCAATTAACTTAATGAGAAGTGCTAACAAAGAGTTCACATCAGGTGGTGCCCCCTGGTGGCAGGGAGAGTCATTGCAAGAGGGAGCGCTCCTTAGTGGCTGTGAGAGTCATTGCGAGAGGGATCAGACAGCGCTCCCTAGTGGCTGGGAGAGTAATTGCAAGAGAGAGCAGACAGTGCCCCTTAGTGGCTAGGAGAGTCACTGCAGGAGAAGTCGAACACCGAACGCGAACGCACCGTGGAGAGAGGTAAATACAGCACTGGTCACAAATGAGAAGAAATGTAGGAGGACTTTAATATAAACCAATAGGATATTGGTGTTTTATTGCAAAACTAAGGAAACTTAGCTTCCTTTGCTCACGTAAGCAAATGTTGGTTTGTGTGAGACTCATTGGTGCATGTGTAATGCCGACGTATTACAACATCTGCCCAGAACTGCTTCCATGTACGACCAGCCAGCGAAAGATAGATTTGTTACAGGAGCCCTTTAATCACCATCCGGAGCCATTTGAGACACTTTTTTTTATTATAGATGGATGCACTTTGTTGGACTTGTTTTGGACTGATGAAGAGAAACACCCGCCCATGCAATTCTAAAGCTTGGAAGTGCCAGTATAATTTTTGGATTTGTCTGAAAGAAGGAAGTCATATACATCTAGGATGCATGGAGGATGAGTAAATAATGGAATAATTTTCATTTTGGAGTGAACTAACCCTTTAAACCATGGGGTAGGCAAAAATCAGATGAATTGCATCTGCCATTTCATAAACTACCACCATTCAACTGTTTTACTATGAATTCAGACTACTCTTTTGCCATACTGTTTGGTATTCTAAGTAATTGATTTTAGATGCAGTGATGCTTTATTAAATGTGTTGTGACAGGTAACTCAGACAACCTTCCAACACCCCTGTACTGGACAGCAGAGTTGAAGTACTCAAGTTCAAACTCAAATCAAGAATATTTTCATTGTCTTGGTCTCGTCATAGATTTAGGAGTTTGGTCTTATCAGAGACACAAATGCTCAGAGCAGATCATATGCGCAAGTCTGCACAGACCACAAAACCTTTCTGCTGTGTTCTGTGCTCAACACTGGAGTTTAGAGTCAGGAACGAGTTCGGTTTTAAATACTACAACACTGTGGATATGTTTTGTGGTCTGTATTAACTCATGCATAAGATTTGCTCTGTGTTATTGTATCTCTGTACCAGAACACACTATGTGTGTTGCACAGATTCACATGACTTTGATATAAATTTATATACACTGAGTCTCTTCAGGTCACTGTCTTGACTCGAATGACTTAGAAACTGCTGGAAAGTGGTTTTGATCAATGCATAAATAAAGGTGTCCAAAAGGGTTTCTTACAGCAATGTCATACATTTATAAAAGCTAAGGTTCTTTATTGGCATCAATAGCCAGTAACCACTGGGCAAATGGTTCTAAGAACAGTAAGAAACGCTCAGTGTGGTGCAGCCTGATTACAAACCATTCTCAGCCTGGAATTCTCAGCACAGTTGGCTAACCATGCTGAACAATCTTGGTAAAATGCGTGTAGTGACTTTGCCACTCAGGATCAGTCACTTGTCTGTTGTCTGGGTACTAGTTTCTCTCTGTAGCTGGCCAAGCACACTGTTTAAGCGAAGTAAACAGAAATATCTGATCATTTTCCATAACACAGTACCTACATACATCTCATACAGTATGAACACTTGCATTACCAAGGCAATGCCCGATGCATTTGTATTTTGAGCTCTGCTATCAGCTCTACAGTAGAAAATGAAACGGAGTGTCCATTTACACTAAGTGCAAATAGCCCGCCTTGTTGGCAGAGGCTATTAACACTAGCTCCATCCAACAACATGTACAAAAGATGCTTGCTAAAGAAAAGATCCAGCGGCTTAAGTGGTAAAGTGCATAATAGTGACTTTTTGACATGATTGACCCGAGTTCGAATCCACCTTTTGGTGAACTCCTTCCACTCCCATTCCACATCACATTTCACATCACATATCACATCAGAAAGGCATTTATTTTCAATGAAATTATGAAAATAATCGAAAAGTGGAACATAAAGTGCCTTGAGTGTGTTTATTGGTTTTATTATCCAAATAAGGCAGCATCTATTTTATATTTTTTAATAAAAATAATAATTTGCCTTGTTTTATGATGCATTACAATAACAAGGTGCAAATATCTGCCACTTGCACTAAGTAATATAAATAGCATCTAACTAATATTATTGCAGAGCAAATACTGCTATTTTTACATTGTGTAAATAGTATCTATTGCTATTTGCATTTATAAATAGCATCTATCCCTATTTGCACTGCCAAAACGAAACCATATCCATGCCAGCTGGGCCGGATCGGCATGGAATGGAATGGTTAAGCAACAAGAATGGTTTGGCCCGACAGCGGAAAAGTGGCTTATTGTTCCAGGAAGAAATATTAACATCCATGGATAGTTTTTACTGCAGAAAATGCTCTTTATAGTGACTTTAAAGGATCTTCAAAATGTTTTTCACAGTAAGAAAAAATATTTCACATCAACCCCAATCAAACTGACCTGAACCAAATATTCAAAATCTTTGGGTTCACTACTATAAACATTTATGCTGGTGTGCTAGAACAGGTTGGATCTAAAGTCTAAAGGATGTTGACCCTCTAGAAGCAGGATTGGACAATGTTCTTCTAAACTATATAAAATGGAGCACTTTTGGCACTTTTTTTCTCCTACATAGAAACTTTTTTGGTGTAATCGAGTTACAAAGATATTAAAAGTTCTTCCCGGAAAAAAAAAAAAAAAAAAAAAAAGAATTATTACCTTTCATAGACCTTCGGTGAAACTGAGAAGGTCTTAACATAAAATTGTTTTCTAAAGTTATGATTTCACTTCTTTAAATAATCTTTGTTTATAGGATTCCCAAGAGTCCCTGTAGTGGAAATCGTAATCGCTGTGAGAATTGCCTCTCTCATGGTTTGTATTGTGAATACCTGCTTTTAGGGATAATACTCTCACAGTGACTGAGAGCCAGGGGTGTAAACTTTTAAACAGAATGATGAAGAATTCTTATTTTGCCTAAATATCTTTTTATTGCTATTATTATGTATACTGTCCTTTAAAAGTTACAGAAGATACTTACATGCTGCCCAGAAGACAAAAAAAGTTAAATTTACCCTGATCTTCAAATTAAAAAAAAAAAAAGTTTTCACCCCCGGTTCTTAATGCATAGTTTTTTTTTTTCCTTCTGGAGCATCAGTGAGTGTTTGAACCTTCTGTAATAGTTGCATATGAGTCCCTCAGTTGTCCTCAGTGTGAAAAGATGGATCTCAAAATCATACAATCATTGTTGGAAAGGGTTCACATATACTCAAAAATGCTGAAAAACCAATTAATTTTTGGGACCTGAACAATTTTTCTAAAGAACAGCGGGCAGTTTTAGGACAAAAAAGGGACTCATTAACAACTATCACTAAACAAACAAAACAAACAAATTCGCTTGATACGCTCGAATGTGGGCATTTTTATAAACACAACTATGTAAATGTTTTTTTTTTTTTTCTTATTCAGGTCAGTACTAATAACATGCATTGTGTATTAACCCTCTTATTTTGGTAAAGTAATTAACATTTAATTCTGCAAGGTGTATGTAAAGTTTTGACCTCAAATGTATTAACCACAACAGTATATCAATGATAATATAACAGTGAAAAGAACAGCCTCCCAGTGTACTCAGAAGACAATTGCAATTAACCAGATGGTGGATGTGGAAATAAAGTGAACAAAGTGTATATATATATATAGTTCATTGGAGAGTTCACAGAGAAGCCAGAATTCTCTCAAACCAGCTCAAAAAAATAAGTAAGTGTCGCCCAGAGGCTGATAGAAACTATAAGTGAGGACATAGATAATGGAAACATCCACACTTTGAATTCTCAAGCATATCATCCCAGCTGAGTGGATGTTTTCTCCACTCACACACTCTCAACACACTGAAGCTGAATGGCATATTGTGCCTCATTTACAAATGAGTAAACACTGACCTCAAGTCAAGTCAAGATTATTTATACAGCGCTTTTTTGTGTCAAAGCAACCTTACAGTATTAAAATAAGACAATAAAGTGTCAATAATAATGCAAAAGTTCCATATCGCATCAAAGTCAAATACCTCAACTAGTCAACTACTTCTCTGAGTGACTAATCAACTATAAAAAAAAAAAAAAACAAGCACTCATGCAAGCCCTTCAGTAGACAGACGGAGAGGTTGTGAATGAGAGGCATCAGACCGGTTCACATGTGACACACAAAGAGCAGTATTAATTACAAGACCAGGAGGAGGAGAGAACAGGAAGGATAGGAACAGATAGAGCATGGGGGAGAGCAGGGGAGAGAGAGGGAGACAGTAAAAGCGAGAGAGTGAATCTTTCATAGCAGGCGTTTCATAGCCTTTCATAGCAGGAGATTCGGGTCTCTCAGTATGTTTTCCGCCGCAGCAGCAGGCAGAGTTACCACTTGCTCCCGCACAATGACTTCTCAACCTATTCCTCTCTCCTCATCCTCTCCTATGTTCGTTCGCTTCAAAACCAACTTGTTTATTCAAGGCTGATGGCTCACAGACTTCAGATTTTTCCATAAACTGGCATTAGGCATAAGGACCACCAACACAGTCTCTCTGTAAGGTAGGAATAGCAGTTACAATTTTATAATTGTATAATTATCATGCTTGTGTTCAGTACATCAGTCTGTTCAATGTGCATTTGGAATATTTTTTTATCTTCGTTTTATATGATATAGCCTATATATTTTAGTGTTTTTTTTTTGTTTGTTTTTTTTTTTTTGGAAAATGTCTGAATTGTTATTAAAATGAAAAAGCGTGGAAGAAGTAAAGTTATTTCACATGTTTAAGGCTTTTATCAATATGACAAACTTATATATTGTTTTGCATTGTTTTTGTGTGTTTGTGTTAGTTTATTAGTATTAGTTTATTAGATATGTTTGTAAATGAAAGTGAAACGTACTTTGCTCATTCACATATTCATTACATCTTTGATTACATCTGTCAAGAAACAGATCAGCTGAATTATGTAACAAACGTGGTGTTACAGCAATTACACCAGTGTTTCCTAACTCCTGGCGGCACATCAGGAGGCACATTTTTGAGGTCTCTCTTATCTGACCTATCCATTTCAGGTCTTGGAGTCTCTACTAATGAGCTGAATAAGGCGTGTTTGATTAGTAAGAGTTTAAACGGGGTTGGGAAACCCTGAGTTACACTGTGTGCTGTCACAGGCTTTGATGGTCCATCCATTCTAGTGCTGGGAGAATGTAAAGTCTGGCTATAAATACCTCCACCGAGCACCTCCACATGTCCTTTGAGCACAGAGTGTCTATACATGGCTGTTAGTGATAAACTGAACTCAGTACATTTTAAATACTGTAACTTTAAGCATGTGAAACTAAAAGTAAATTATGGACTGTGACAAAATGTGAAAACGAAGTGGAAAAAGTACACACAAGTAACTCTTTAGCTCAGACGCTCAGGCGACTACATGGCCGTAACGCTTTTCACCTTAATTACACTTCTGTCAGATTTGCGTGATTTTCAGAATTTTGCGTGGCATTACCTTCATAAAGCATTACCCGACAATATGTGGTCTGTTTAAGTGTTCAGCATTTGTAATTCTCATAAAAGTCACTTTGAAATGGTTAATAATGCTTAATTTGTGTTTTCCATCACTCTCTGAAATGTTGCTTCAAGCCTGTTTGACCTCTTTCATGCATCAAAGAATTAGTGTAAAAACATGATAAAAATCCATATAACGGAAGTACAGTAAAACTTTATTTTACGGTTTCTTAGTTGCTTATTATCATGCATATTACTAGAATATTAGCCATTTATTAGTACTAATTAAGCACATATAAATGACCTTATTCTACATCTCTAATCCTACCCAATACCTGTCAGGATTATGTTTCTGTTCTGTTATGTTTTCCCAGTGTTTTTCACCCTCTGTTTCTAGTTTATATGGTTTAATCCTTGTTCTCCCCCTTTTGGTTTAGTCCTTTTGGTTTAGTCTTGCCCATATTTGTATTTCCCCCTCGTCATCTTGTTATCTCGTTTGAAACCACGCCTTGTTTTTCTGTGTATTTAAGTCTGTGTCTGCTCACTACCCCTTGTCCGTCGATAATGTTTAAATGTGTTTGTCAGCTCCTAGGTTTTGTTTTGTTGTAGTTCTAGTGCTTGTCCTCTGTTTGGCATTTTGTTTTGTTTTGTTTTAGTTAATAAATCAGTTTATGTCATTTACTCCTCAGTCTCCTCCTGTTTTCCCTGGCTCCTCGTCTTCCCGCACACTGTGACAATACCTAAACTTAACAACTACCTTACTAATTATTAAGGTGAGACACTGCAGGTGAATAGGGTGAAAAAAAAACTAATAGTTATCACCTTACTTACTCAGTTAATTGATTATATTGATAATTGCAAACATTTTTTGTATTACACGTTTTCTAAAATGTTACGTTTAAATATGCAAATTAGGCATTATTTAATTAAATATGCACTAATTTCCATACATTTCTAATACAAAAATCTTAACACTGGATGAAGTCAGTTTCAAAATTCTTGTTTATTATTATTTTTTATTTTTTTTAAAGTCAAATGTATTATTATTTATTTTTTAAAGTCAAATGTTTTTACAGAGGGGATTTTAGGTATCTGTTACAGAAACATCTTCTGATGCACGACCTTTGACACATCATCAGTGTTGTTTCCTGGACTCACGGGGTGTTTCGGGTCTTGCAACAGACACCCTCCTCTAGGCCAGTGGTTCTCAATCCTTGTCCTGGGGGACCCCTGCTCTGCACATTTTGCATGTCTCCCTTATTTAACAAACCTGATTGAAATCATCAGCTCGTTAGTTCAGTTTATGTATCTCTCTCCTAACAAGCTGATGATCTCAACAGGTGTGTTAAATAAGGGAGACATGCAAAATGTGCAGAGCAGGGGTCCCCCAGGACCAGGATTGAGAACCACTGCTCTAGACGACCCGACCAAAGCTGATCAGACCCCGGCCTGTGTCCAAGTGGCATGCTACCGCCCCCACCATTCTCCCCTCTTCAACCAGAGCCAACTGGATGCTTTCTCCGCTGCCTCTATGTTGTTGCTTATGGCTCTTCTTCGGTTGGCGCCTGTTATGCCCAGTGTACCATAGGCCTTGTTCAGGGTGTGGCTGACAAATCCCTGACTGCCCACTTCCACTGGCATACACCTGGTCCTCCACCCATTTGTCCGACACTGCTCCACCAGCTCCTGATATTTTTCCCTCTTTCTCTCCTGAGCCTCCTCCATCCTCTCCTCCCAGGGCACTGTTAGCTCTAGCAAGATTAATTGTCTTGTGGCCTCAGAGACCAAGATGATGTCAGGTCTCAGTGTGGACTGGGTGATGTGTTGTGGAATCTTTAGTTGCCTCTCTAGGTCAACTGATATCACCCAGTCTCAGGCAGTGGAGAGCAACCCAGCAGAGCAGCTCATTGATGTTTTCTCTGGCCTTTGTCCTTCCTTGATGAAGTGAATGGCCTTAGCTGTGGCTTGGTGGTATCGGCTGTCCTTGATCCCCTTGCTGATTGCCTCAGCAATTGATTTAAGGACCTGATCGTGTCTCCACCGATACCGGCCCTCGCCTAGTGCCTTGGAGCAGCTGCTCAAGATGTGTTCTAGTGTCCCTGGCTTGGAACACAGCAGGCATGCAGGTGTCTCTACTCTTGTCCATGTGTACAGGTTAGATGGGCTGGGAAGAATGTCGTAGACCCCTTGGATCAAGAACCTGATTCTCTGGGGGTTCCACGTCCAGATGTCCTTCCAGGTGACATTCCGCTCCATCGCCTGCTCCCATTTCATCCAGGCACCTTGTTGCCGCATGGCCACTACTCTGCTGGTTCTCTCCTCCTCAACTGAAGCACGCACCTCATCCTGCACCAGCATCTGCCTCTCCCTCCTGCTGGCCAAGTCGTACCGGGTTGCTGTTAGGCTCCCAAGTCCGGCTCTGCCTTGCGCTACTGTCCCAAGGATGGCCTTGTGCTTCAGCCGAGTTTCAGCTTGTTGGACTGCCTCTGCTGCCCTCCACTTCCTCCCTGTCCTGACGACAATCCCTGCCCCGGACACTTTCGCATCTCTGGATCTAGAATACTGCAGATGTTCCCGTGCCCGTGCCACAATGAACTCCTCCCTGACTGATCCAAAAGGAAGTCTGAGCTTGTTGGTGTTCCCATACAGAGCAATGTTGCTTAAGCTGCGTGGCAATCCCAGCCATCTGCGTAGATAGCTGCTCACCTTTTGCTCAAAACCTTCAACCACATGGGGACCTCATAGATGAGCAGGGGCCAGAGGAGTCTTGGGAGGATTCCATGTTGGTAGACCCAAGCCTTGCATCTTCCATGGAGCCCTGATCTATCCACTGCTTTCAACCAGCCCTCCATGTCAGTGCTGGTTTCCCTGATGGAGTCTCTGTCTTTGAGACTACAGTTAAAGGCCTTCCCGAGGCTCTTTACTGGTTTCTCACTGACTGATGGGATTTGATGTTGTCTCAGCCTGAAGCGGAACTCATCTGTGACTTTCCCCTTCTTTAGCACCAAGGATCTGGATTTTGCAGGTTTGAAGCTCATGCGTGCCCATGCCATGAGCCTCTCCAACCCTTGGAGGATCCATCTTGCTCCTGGTACCGTGGTTGTTGTCACTGTGAGATCGTCCATGAAGGCTCTGATGGAAGGTTGCCTTACTCCAAACTTGCTGAGGTGACCTCTGCACTCTTTCTCAGCTGCCTTGACCATCATGTTGTCAGCGCAAAGAGGGTCACTGAGATGGTGCAACCAGTGATTATCCCTACCTCAATCTGGTGCCAATCTGATGTTAACTGGCCAGAGGAGACTCTCAAGCTGAACTTTCTGTAATAGTCCAGGATGAGGCCTTTCACCTTCTGGGGTACGTGATGTTTCTCCAGTGCGACCTCCACCAGCTTGTGGGGTATTGAGCCGTAGGCATTGGTGAGATCTAGCCACAGCACAGCTAGGTCCCCCCTGCTTTCTCTTGCCTCCCTGATGAGCTGGGTTACCACGCCTGTGTGTTCCAGGCAACCTGGGACTCCTGGTATACCTCCCTTCTGCACAGATGTGTCGATGTATTTATTGCTCAACAGGAAGTTGGAGAGTCTCTTGGCCACAATGCTGAAGAATATTTTGCTCTCCACGCTGAGCAAGGAGATGACCCGAAACTGGTCGATGTTCTCAGACTTCTCTTTTGGGATGTACACTCCCTCAGCATACCTCCATGGCTGGGCGATCTTCCGTCTTCTCCAGATAACTTCCAGGGCCTTCCAGAGCCTGTGTAGAAGCTTTGGGCAGTTCTTATATACCTTGTAAGGCACTCCACTCGGGCCTGGTGCTGAGCTTGACCTTGCTCTCCTCACCACTTCCTCCACTTCACTTTGGCAGGGCTCCTTCAGGTTGAACTCTGATGTGGGCTCTGGTGGTGTCCGCAGTGCATCGCATGGCCCCAGCAGTCGTTCTCTGTTTGGGTCAGAATAAGTGGCCTTGAGGTAGTTGTTGATAGCGTCCTTTGAGCAGGTGAGTTGGCCAGTCCTCTTTTGGCCAAGGAGCTGCTTGGTCAACTTGAAAGGGTTGGCCAAAAATGCTGCCCTCTTCCTTGCTCTCTCTTTCCACCTCCTCCTGTGGGACTCTGCCCTACAAAGGGTCAAGAGTTGTTTCCTCAGGATTCCTCTCAGATCTACTAGGCCAGCTCTTCAGTAGCTTGAGTTCTTCCCTGAGACGTTTGATTTTCCTCACTCTGTGGCTTGGAGTGTATGCCGATGGAGTGGGTTTGGATGTCACAGTTCCGAATCGCTCAGCTGCAATTTTCACTATGAGTGTGGTCATTGTTAACAGTCGATGGTCCACATCCCCCTTGCCTGTCACTTCCAGGATCTGGTTCACATCCTCATCGAACTGGCGCCACTCAGCTTTCTTTGAGGATTGGGGTCACTGGATCCTTGGTTGAGCCAAAGGGACACAGTCAGTTCTTGTGGCTGCCGCTTGCTGGCTTTGGGGGCTCTGTGGGCTGTCAGGAGGTGCTGTCACTTGAGGCCAGCTTTCAGTGGCAGGTGAGCGGCTGGCAGCAGGTGTTGGCGACACTAGGAGGCTCTGGGCACTGTGGGTTGCCTCCGGGCCTGGCTCCTCCTGCGTCTTACCAGAAGTTGTGACTTCTGTGCGATGTGTCGTTGTCAATGCTGCTTTCAGACATCTCATCCTGTCTTGATGGATTCTTAAGCCCCTCTCGTTCTTGCAGCTCTTGCCGCAGATGCACTTTACTGTCGTTGTCGTTGTTCCGTTGTCCTGTGTCATCGTTCTTAGGTCCGTCCTATTGGGGTGCTCATTCTCCCCCCCTCTCGGGCACCCCTGGGGGTATCTTTCCTTTGTAGGTGTAAGGGATTAAGTACATTTAATTTAGCTCAAAGGGAATCGAATATGATTCAATAGGGAATTTAAACAGAATCGCTGTGTTACGGCTGTTCAGAGTCGACCTGCGATTCATTAAACGAGCCGTGTAACAGAAACTCTGCAATGGATATTACTATCCAGAACATAGTGAAAACACTATATATTAGCACAGTAGCAAAATCGGCAGTTTAAGACATTAACTTGTAAGCACAAAACACAAGATACTTATCTTTTCTAATAAAAATATGATTTTATTGGATAAACCTAACACATACAAACTAATCTAACATAAACACACGCATTCACACAAGTTGCAGAAAGAGAAAGTGAGGAAAGGATGACTTTAAAGGAATGAAAATATGAAGTCCCAAGTTTATAGCAATATGTGTAATTGCTTAGACCTGAACAACCATCAATCACTTAATTAACCCTCGTATTGAGTCTCTCAAAGAGGTTATTAAACTTTATATCAAATGCACCAGTTCAGTTAGAACCTGGAGGTTACTTGCGTTGCCTTTTTCTGTCCCGAGGGAATTCCTTTGTTGCGTCGCTCCAGAAAGGGGCCTTCCCGAGGTTGTCGATTGGTTGGTGGTCGGTCGATGTGATGTCTTCTTGGGCGTTGCCTGATGATGCGAGTTGTGCGCTGTTAAAGTTCAGGTCAGCGAAGACGTTTGGGTCGGTCGCGGCTTGCACAAAACTTAACAAGAACACGAAACTCTCAACGGAAAGAAATAAAAGAATTAAAGTAAAAGACAGAAGTGTAATGATCTCCTCATGTTTCCTTTAGGGGAGTAGCTGGCATGCAGGCCAGGCAGCGTAAGAGACGCGTAAGAGAAGAGTAAGAGAGCGACTTGATGGTGTCCTGGGTATTTAAACTCAGCTTTTGGACACATCCCAAATGGTGTCTTGACCAATTAGAACATTGTCCTAAGTCGGGGTACTGCTGGTTCCTCCTCCCAACCATAAATCACAATGTTATCTTATCAGTCCCGTGGTCCCAACTTTCCCGCTCTTGGCAAAGTTAAATTTGGACATGATTTCGATAACAAGACTAAAATACATTTTACAAAGAATTGAATTATAGAAACATTTCAAGAATGCAATTTCAAGACCATGCATATCAAACACCAATATAAACCATTAAACTATCCAATAGTTATCAAAAGGGACATACACAATAAGTGACTAAAACATAATAGGCAAATGTATGGGTTACAAAGAGTATAGGAAGTTATGCATAGAAATGATGAGTTGCTCATGAGTCCTTTTTATCATCATTTTAGGTGTACATGTGAACAGGCAGTTTCCTGGGCCATACTGTGGATGTAAGGATGTGTTCTGTGAGGGAGGAAAAGGTCAAAAGGGTGTAGAAAGAATTTCAGTGTCCTGTGCGTGGGGGAGCCCACCAAGCACAGTCTCTACTAGTGATTTCCCTCATGCGATGTCCAAGATGTGCATCTCTTTGACCATTAATCTTGGTTACTTGCCCCAAATTTGGGATTATCAACAAGGGTCCTTTTGTGTTAATGTTGCAAGTTCCTAGTTAGTTAGGTTTGCTTCAGGCTGGCTGGAGCCAGGGTGTCACATGACAAATTTTACGACATGCTGGTCATGCTGGAGTTGCTGGAATTTGTGGAGTTTGAGGCTGTAGAAGTGTTTTTACTTCTAATCGAATCTCCTGAATTGTCTGATTTGCGCTGAAATCCTACATAGGTTTTGTAGTTTGCTTTGGCTTCTTCCTCTCGGAAGAAGTGGTTTGGGCTGCCAACCCTCTCCACCCCGGGTTGCCGTCTTTCCGGCCGTCATCTGTCTCTCCAGCTGTCACCACACTCTTCATGGTTGTCACCCAGTCTGGTTGTCACTGGTGCTCCCAGAGTTTTCAGTTACAGAAACATCTTCTGATTCACGACCTTGGACACATCATCAGTGTTGTTTCCTGGACTCATGGGGTGTTTCGGGTCTTGCAACAGACACCCTCCTCTAGGCGACCCGACCGAGGCTGATCAGACCCCGGCCTGTGTCCAAGTGGCATGCTACCGCCCCCACCATTTTCCCCTCTTCAACCAGAGCCATCTGGATGCTTTCTCCGCTGCCTCCACATTGTTGCTTATGGCTCTTCTTCGGTTGGCGCCTGTTATGCCCAGTGTACCATAGGCCTTGTTCAGGGTGTGGCTGGCAAATCCCCGACTGCCCACTTCCACTGGCATACACCTGGTCCTGGTATCTCATTTTGTCACTCCATAATTCTGAAAACGATGTATTTTTTACCATTTTTGGGGGAATAAAATGTTGTATAAAATCAAGCAAATTATATATGAACAAATCTCTCTGTAAACACCTTCAGAATATAGACAGAAATAAAAATGTAAAGTCTGATGTGTGTAAGTGCTACTGAAGTGGAGATTTATGGCTCAGTGTAGGAGAAAAAAACTAATTTTGAAAAAAAAAAGGCCTTTAAAATATGTATTGTAATTTAAATATATTGACACAAATAGATAAAGTTCTATAAAAGAAACACTTAACAGTGTCTTTTGGGTGTTTTCTTTCCACTAGTCTGAGAAAAAAAAAAAACACTTTATGAAACACCAAAAAGCCCAAAATCTCAAACTTGACAGGTGCATGAAAAAACTATGTTTTGCCCGCAGTGTCTCTCCTTAAGCTACAAATTATGAATTTATTGAGGCAAAAGTCATATTTAT